>NW_006800030.1:1819135-1855575 GCF_000485575.1 Poecilia formosa | reverse complement strand
AGGGATTTTTGATGATAAATACAGAAATGATACAAATCAAGAGAGCACAATAATCAGGGTTTCCCCCACTGTATTTTAAGCCTGGCGGGCCTCCACGCTAAGCATTTTCTGCTTATATATACTATTGGTAACAGATGGCAAAGACAGGTTAAAGAGTCTCTGGTGAAATTGTTGGAAGCAAAATGACAACACAGTATGGTCAGAATGTGAACACAGAGTGACGCCAGGTGTCTTGTTATTCTCCTTAACTCCATAACCACTGTCCATCTTCACCAGTTTACAAACTAACAAGTGACAAGTCACGGATGAAATGGTTAAATTGCCAAAAAATATACATTTATTTTAATTGTTTTTTTTTTTTATGTTTGCCTTTTTTTAAAGACTTTATAGTGTCATGATCGTGTTTTTGTGTAGTTATTTTTAGAGTTTTTTGTGTTCAGTTGCTTCCTGTGTCTCCATCTCTGCGTCTTCCCCGTTGATTGTCTCCCAGGTGTGTCTCGTTCCCTTGATTACCCCGTGTGTATTTAGTCTCACCTGTCATCTGTGTTCTTCGTCGGGTCCTTGTCTAACGTATGTCTAATGTCAATTGCTGTCTACACTCTCCAGTGGAACTGCGAAGTCCTGGTTTGTGTTCGCTCGCATGTTAGTCAGTTGCTACCGACATTTTAGCTGTGCGCTTGTCTCCTGCCGTGCTGCCTGTCTTAGACTGTCTGAGCATCAATATCATTAAATTCATCCGATTCATCATTCTACCTGGGTCTCTGCGTCTCTCCTCACCACTACCAACCACAGTTGGCGTTTCTGAATTGTTAATACATAATGCAAATGTAACATTAACTCAAGGGAAATCTGTTTACTACTAACTGAGTTTCACTAACATTTATGTATTTCCTATAAGAGAAGTAGAGGTTGCCTTTAAGTAGAAATCCTTAAAGGCAAAACCTTTAAGGATTTCAACCACAACTATGTCTTTTTGAGATTTTATGTAATAGACCAACACAAAAGTTATTTTGAAGTATTGTGAATCTGACAAGAAATTTCCAAATTTCCAAAAAAATTTTAACTCAGAAACGCAGAAGGGCGCAAGGTGACTGCCCTTACTACCAAGCTTAGCAAATTTTCTGGAGGAAACCCTGAATAATGATAGTCATAATAATCATAAAATAATATTCAGTGGAAGTAGCCTACATCTTCTTTGATGGGAGGCAGTAAGGGACCTGTATAATGGATAGGGGCCAAAAAAGGTTGAGAAAAACTGTTTTCGTTTAATGGATAATGGTTTAATTTCAATAACTGTTTGACTTGATTCACACAAGAGACAACTACATAAAATATACTCCAGTCAAAAAAAAAGAAAAAAAGAGTGAAAAATAAATAACAGAAAAGGAAGAATTCAGTAAACAATCATGAAATGATTAATTAATATATATATATATATATATATATATATATATATATATATATATATATATGTATGTATGTATGTAAAAGTGACAGTTAGGTGGTTCTCTGTTCCATACAAAGTTTTATACATAATATGCACAGGTTTGGAAGGACAGAAACCCATTGAAATAGTGTTGAATACCTATCTTTGTTCTGCTATTGACTGATAGAAGCGGTTTGATTCAACTGTACTCTGGGTTTTTCTCACTTGGTCTGAGCTCATTATCTCGCCGATTCTTGAACACAGACACTTGCTTACATCAGATTAACTGATTAAAAAAATACTAACTTGTAGATTTCTAAAAGTCACAACAGTTTGTTAAAACAGACTGAAAAGCTAAACAAACAGGCTTTTCAACAAAGGTACCTTAACAAGAGTGTTCAAGCAACTGGTCTTTGTCACACCATTATCATCCACTGTGCTCATATTTGTAGTTGAAGAGAAAATAAATGTGTGGTATGTGTAGTAAAAAAGCTCAGGGTCTTCCTGGTGAATGAAAAGTTGGGAAAACAGTGGTTGACTTGGACATGCTTGGTGAAAACAGGTTGCTTAGTGATTGCTGTTGTGAAAACTTGTGCAGTTACATAAGCATAACTTTTACTGCTAAAAGAAGGAATGAAACAGAGCAGGGCTCAGTTTGAGAGCGCCATGTGGAAATTATTTTAACATTGATTTTTGTTCACAGAGTCCCGAGTTCTGTGCCCTGCGTTGGCTACATTTTCCTCCTTTCCCACAAAGAGTTACTCTGGGGGCTGAGGGACAGATGTGGAAATCACCTCTCCCTGCTCCTCCACCTTTGCGGTGAGAGACTGGAAGCCATTGTCATTATGTTGGAGTACAGGGTTTTCTGGAATTGATTCCCTAGTTTCCTCAAGTTGTGTTGACACTGGCACTGCCTTATCCATCTCCTCCTGGTTGAGATGTGGCAGCTCCTCTGACACTGGTTGGTGGCATTCTTTATTTTCCTCTCCCTGTATATTAACAGAAGCCCCATCTGCAGCTAGTTCAGCCTGGGGTGGGACGTCTTGGTCACATGGTTCAGCTGCTTTTGACTCGTTTTCCTTCGAGTCTGAAGCATGGGACATTTCTGAAGGGTTCTCAAGAGTTGTGTGTGTAGCCTCAGATGCTGTTTCCTCTGAAGGAGGTGGAAGTTGTAGATGTTCCTCTGATTCCTGGAGTGCTTCCTCTTCTGCAACTGCTTTGCTAACCTCTTTAAACTCCTCACTTAAATCTGAAGCACTGTCTACAGCATAGTTAGACAATGCAGCATTTTCTTTCAACAGATCCTTTGTGTTGGCTTTCTCTACCTCTAAAACAAAACCATTGGACAAGTCTGAAGGATTCTCTGGAGTTGTTTTTGTGCCATCAGACAATATTTCCTCAGAACAAGGTGAAGGTTCTTGCATCTCCTGCTTGTCTGGGGATGGCTCCTCTTTGACCACAGGCTGGAGGTTTTCTCCCTGTTCCTTCTCTACATTACCTGATGCATCTTTCACAGCTGAATCAACCTCGACTGGGTCCTTTCCCTTATTCAGCTCTTCTGGGTTAGCTTCTTCTTTGTTTAAGGCTGAACCATTGGCAGAGTCTGGTTGGCTCTCGGTCACTTTGGGCACTGGAGATCTGGTCTGTGTGGTAGCTTCAACATCTGCTTTCTCCTCCTGAGCTCCATCATTCTCCTCTAGGATCACATCAATGGTAGGTGTGTCCCTGAACAACTCACTGGAGCCTTCCACTTGGATCATTGATACCACCTGCTTTACCCTTCTTATCCTCTGGGACTCTGAGGATTCACTAACACCCTCAGAAACCTCCTCCAATTCTTCTCCTTCCTCCTGCTTTCCTCCATACTTCTCTGCCCAGTCAATGGACGGGCTTTCTCCCAACAGATGGAGGCTGGGGTCACTGTTGCTAAGGACAATACTGTCCCTGTACAGGTTGTGTCTCCTCTGGACTGCTGCCTCCTTCACAGCTGGAAAACAAAGCAACAACAGGTTGAGGATGAGCATCTACAAGCTGAGCTAAATAAACATAAACAGAAAATAGATGTAGAGCTATTTTCTGCTTTGTAAATCTCTGGGGCAACTGTAGCTCAGTGAGTAGACTAGTCGTCTTGTAATCGGAAGATTACAAGACAGAGTTTCTTACTTTTGGACCACAGCTTCTGAACAACAATGTCTAGTTTATGTAATGAACCCTATTATTTTTCACATCACGAGTTCTCTAAGAAGCCATGTTAAAACAGTCTTCAAAGTTTTAAGGCCTTCCACTTGACTTTTTACACAGATTATCTGTCTGATGCTATACTGTCACAACATAGTGACAGCTTTAACAAATATGTAAAAACATATTTCTTTATAAAAGCTATGAACCCAAGCTCTAAAGTTATTCCTTTCCACTGTATGGAGTCAACAGCTTGGGCTTTCTTTGCAACTTTTTAACTAAATAGCATTTTATAAAAATAAAACAGCCAACATGTTTTGAAGAGTGCCGAGTTGAATCAGCTTTCCTGAAGATATTCCGTTTCATGTTTCCAGCTGACATCTTGTCTTACTGGGGCCATGTTCCTTGTCAATTTATCTGACAGCTCTGTCTTCAACTGAATATGCATTTACATATTCACATGTACAGGAATTTATTTTAGAAGTATAAATAATTAATTTTTTTCTAAACAATTCCAATCTGACAATTTATTATTATTTTAGCTATTTTATTACATTTTAAATGTACTTTTTAGGAGTAGTTTTACAACACCACCCTTCTAAATTTTACTTTAGGAATATTGTTATGAAGAATCACTCTTACTAAAGTAAAAAGTCTGTCTACACACCATCAGCAGCTTCACTAAATGAACAACAAACATGTTTTAACTTAGAATGCACCAGACACAAAATATATAATAAATATCACTGTTTTGTTCTTACACACACGTGTACATGCCATATGTATTAGCTTAATATGTTTTATATTGAAACACATATATTTAGAAAAGTGTTTTATTAGGCTCAATTTGTTTTTGAGTATTTGTTATTCATTTGCATGTTTTGCAATTTTAATCTTTAAAATACTAAACTTTGCACATAACTTTATATTTTTGTTTGTCTGATAACATTTTTTTAATATTAAATCAGATGTTTTGATGAGTTACTTGGTACTCAAGTAGCACCAATACTTTTTGCTCATTGAGTAATTTTTTTTGGATAGTTGCTTATTACTTTTATTTGAGCAAAAATATGTTGAAGTAGTGTTTCCCTTACTTGCATACAATGTTTGACTACTCTATCCACCTCTGACAGTGCTATGACCACTATGGTGTCCTTCCATATCCAAATATGTATGACAAGTCCTTTTATAAAACAACAAATGTGACCATATAAGGAAGACTTTCCTTCCTTTGAGAGCTACCACAACTGTTTCCTGACCAGTCATAGCCAAGATATGCCATTGCAATCTGTAGCTGGTGTGAGCAATATAAAAACAATATAAATTTATTTTGCATATAAAATAATATAAATCCAAAAACAGAAAAAAAAACACATTAGAAGACTGACCCATCATGATGTCCTTCATGACTGAGTGCAGAACCACTTCTTCAAAGATGTTTTCCACCAGGATAAACTGGGAAAAGTCTTCAAAGATCAGCTCCTGGAAGCGGGGAAGCTCCTGGTGTTCACAACAAGAAAAGTCAGAACGTCTTCATATCTAAAGTTACAATTACTAAACAGTGGCCATCTTTTCAAAACACACCATGCATCACCCTCATCATGTCCTCTGCTCAGGTAAATTTCATAGACTTACTGAAGCACAGGATGGGGTGAGCTGCTTCAGCATGTAGGGGATGAAGATCTGGAGGAGGGCCTCGCGGAAGAAACGCTTTCTCACTGTACTGCTGTCATAGTCAAATTTCTGGAGAAACAAGCACAGAAGAAACTAGAAAACGCTAACAGTTCCATCAGGGACATTCCTTATTAACCTCAAAGAGTGAGTACTGAGTGTTTGGGAATAAGTGATCATACTTAAAGGGGACATATACAAAGTTAACGTTTTTGGCCCTTAAATACATTTTTTTGTACTTTGAGTGTCTACGATTGCAAAAAATTAAATGTACTCTCTTCTGGTGCTGTGTAGACATCTTTATATTCTTTTTAGATATTTTTTTAGCTTGTTCATTTGTCTCTATTTGCTACAATGTTTTTTTTGTCTAAGGCGTCTCTACATTTGCTGTGAACTGCTAAACAAGGTCTGAAAATGTGTGCTCTTGGATTATGGCAGAAAACTTCCTCCATAAGTGGCATCAGGACTGCACAGTAAACTGGATTTATGGGCAATGGATGCCTGAAGAAGCATGGTTTCATCACCAGTATGCACGTACGTGTGTGTGTGTGTGTGTGTGTGTGTGTGTGTGTACCTTTATAACTCTGTCCTGACACCGCTGGATGGTGTTACACAGATCCTCAGTACCCTGAGATTCCAGACTTTGGTGGAGGATCTGTTCAAATGTGTACACTGCATCGTCCATTTGCTGAGGGTAAACATTTGCAATAAGACAGACATCTTCCCTTCTGTGACTTCTTCAGAAAACAATATTTCAATAATTGTTTTGCTTAAGTAAAAGGCAAAAAAAGTTATTTGATACAAAAGTTTAGGTAACACTTTATTTGATGGGGTGTGTATAAGACCAACATGACACCATCATAAACACGGCATAACACATCAATCAATCAGATTTTATTTGTATAGCACCTTTCAGCAACAAGGCATTTCAAAGTCCTATACATCATATAAATGCAAAAATACAAAGTCATAGAAAACACAGTCAACAACATTACATTTTGCACATCAGATTATTGATTAATGTTTTATTATTAGGTTTCAAAAACAAGCCTAAACAGTTGAGATTGTAGTCTAGATTTAAAGGAACTCTGATTCTGAGCTACTTATGAACATGAAGGAGTCTTTATGAATGTTTATGACTGTTGTCATGAGGTGTCATTCAGTAAATAATGACACTTTTAATGCAAAGTTGCATCATAACTTGTATTAAAAGTCCATCAAAATGGTAAACTTTGCATTAAAAGTCTCATCATTTACTGAATGACACTTCATGAAACCAGCCATAAACATTCATGAACACTCCTTCATCTTCATGACAGGTGTTAAGTCATGTTTATGAACATGTAATGTCAGTCTTATGCACACCCTGTCAAATAAATAATGCCAAAGTTTAATCTAAAGCTTAGGCCATGTTCTTATGTGTTAAAACAATGCAAAGAAATGACAAAGTTTTAATAATCTCATGACCTCGGGTCAAACAGCTGTCACAGACTCACCTCATTTTACCCTAATCCACACACCTCCTCTTGTAGTTTTAGTCTATTTGTGAACAGCTTGCAGAACTAGCTGTAGCAGCAGTGAATCAGATGTAGTGAATTGGCACAACTTTATTAGATTTTCACATTATTATGGAGGAACTTTATCTCTTATTTCAGCCAGGATACCACACACAGAGAGTGTGTGGTATCCTGTAATACCTCCCAAGCTGCTCCCAGTCTGCTGCTCAGTGTTAAATATGCATTAAAGTAAGGTCAGTACAGTAGAATTTCTTCAGTTTTGAAATCAGAAATTGGTGGGTGAACTCTAGACTTAATCTGTTTCTTTCTGAGTTCCAGCATTTGGACTTTAGCTGTACAAAATGTGTGACAGCATTCTGAGAAGACCTGGACCTTAAGCACTCATTCTATTTCACCTCCACTACTACAAGTGCAGGCTGCAATGTGCCGATATGGACACTTGGTGGTAATAATTCCTATGATGCTCCTTCAATATCAGCATAAGAATCAGATTACCTTTCTCATGAGGATTTGGGCCCTTTGAACAAACACTGAGGGGCTGGAGACATCAAATCGCTGCTGCAGCCCCTCCAGACTCAGCTGCTCCACCTTTTCATAGCAGCTCTGCATCTTCACTGGGTGGAAGGCTAGCATGGAGATCTTCTCCATGTGCTAGGGAGAAAAGAGCAGGAGGGGTCATAACAACCATTTGTTGTTATGACAACAAATGGTTACATTTGGGATGGAATCAATAGAGGTACAAATTGCTGATTCTCCAGCTTACCTGTGCTACAGTCTCCTTTGTACCGTTATTGAGGCTGTTCTTGCTCATGTCCACCAGCTCCCTGAAGAAAACATCACGGACCTCAAAGAAGCCTCGGCTGGTGGGCTCCATGAGGGCATCCAGAATGGAGCTGATGTAAGGCTGGATGCTCACCTTCAGTAACTTCTCAGCCTTGGGAAGAACCACGGCTGCAGGAGAGCAGGGAACAAAAAGGTTTGAGCCAGTGTTAGAAAATCAGTAAGCCTTCTGTTCAGAGAAAATTAACAGTCTATGGACATGAGTAGTCTGAATACATTGGCTGAAATAAGAGATAAAGTTCCTCCATAATAATGTGAAAATCTAATAAAGTTGTGCCAATTCACTACATCTGATTCACTGCTGCTACAGCTGGTTCTGCAAGCTGTTCACAAATAGACTAAAACTACAAGAGGAGGTAGAACCTGACTGAACAATGATTAAACAATTTTGTCAACATCAACACCCAAACAAAATCTCAAGAGTTGTCAGCAGCAGTCTTTTTAAAACTGCAGAAATGTTCTAAGATCTGTTCTATCCCCTTCCTTAGTCTCAGAGGTCAATATACGGATTTAGGAGGTCCAGAGCACAGCATTAACATAGATATGAAAAGGTCTTGTCAAGTTTATTAAGTTACTGTTTATATTTTTGGAACTTTTACAAAAATATGTTTTTTAAATATCTGTTGAAAGTGTCACTATGTCTTCACCATATAAAAAAAAATCAAGCTACTTCACCTCTTCCATGACCTACTATGGTCGTCTGAGAAAATACGCTGTTTCCAGTCAAAAACAACCAATCACAGGAGGATCAATCAACCTTGTGAACGTACTGCTCACTGTGTGTGGAATACACACTGAGCAGTGAACGCTCAGTGGAGAAACTGTTTCAGGAAACTGTTTATCTGCCATCATCGGTGACCATGTTAACCAGTCAGAGCATTCCTGACAGGCTCTGCTGTAGTGAATCAGATGTAGGTTAGCAGAGAGTGAGAGGGAGGGTGTGAGCAGTGCATACAATAGGGTAATAAGTGCTAAGACCCTCTTTCTGGCTCTGATTGGTTGTTTCTGTCAGAGCTGTGTATTTGTCCAGTTGACAGCAGGGCGAAAGCAAAGGAGCTCAGTTTTTTTCACAGATTATCTGACTTATATTACACTGTCAGAACATAATGATAGTTTTAGCAAATATGCAAAAAGTATATATATATATATATTCTTTTTTACAAAAGTTACATACTGTAGCTTTAATGTCATTTTCCTTAACCTTTAATAATATTGGTAAATACAAAACTTCCGAAATCAAAATTAGATCACCACCTAGAAACTGGAGAATATTGAAAGTCAGTTCATTTTAAATGATCTTTTTTAAAATAGCAGCCAAAGAAGCCCTTAAAGACACTGATCACCCAGGAAAAGGAACAGGCTGATGCTGCTGACCTTTGATCTTGTTGGTGACGTGCTCCTTGGATGTGATGATCTGATCCATATCTGTTCGTATGAAAGCTTCCAGAGTGGAGCGCGCTGCTTCACATTTCTGCACCGCCACTTCATACTGGCTCTGACACTGGCTCTGCACCAAACTGTACACCGCATCTGTGATCTGCACACAGAACACATAGCTGAAGGATTACACTCCTGTTACAGCAGTACTGATTTTATAAATAAATAAAGTGGCTAATAAGCGTAATTTCTTAATAGTTTTTTTAAGAATCATTTCTATAAAATAAAACGGATCCAATACTGATCGTGGAAACATGACAAAAGAGTAGAGTAAAATAAAGAGAGTAGCAAAAAGAGTTTAAATTTATAAAATTTCTCATTTTGCCAAAAATAGGGGAATAAAAGACATAAAACAGAATTTTAGCTATGAGTATTGTTTGTTAAATTCAAAGCTGAAGACAAGTGAAAGAGTGTCTCACCAGCATCCAGTTCCTCTGCCTCTCATGCAGTTTTCCTTTGAGTCGGGGGGAGATGAGCTCCCGCAGCTCAGGCAGGAGGCTCTCCATCACCAGGTTAGACAGGATCTGCAAGGAATCCTGTACTTGAGCCAGTCTGCCAGTCTGGCTCAACTGGCAGACTGTATGTTCACAAAGATTCAGAAACTGGAGTATCATGGTAGAACATCTGTGCACTGGCAACAATGGTGCCACCTGCATGAGGCCAGGGGATGAACAGACTACTGCTTATCTAATCACTTCCATTGGTTGCTCTTACTCTGACAATCTGCAAAAAAAATGTTTTACTCTTTTATTCTCACCTAGCACATTAAAACAGATTGTTGTGAGGCTTAAAGTGTTGACTTTTATTTTTCCATGAGTAAAAACAGCTGCAGAAAAAGATGCTTGAATCTCCTAAGAGTCACACTGGAGTTTCTCAAATAGCTTAGTATGTAACTAGAACAGGGGCGGGCAATCCTGGCCCTCGAGGGCCGGCATCCTGCAACTCTTAGATATCTCCCTGGTCTAAGACACTTGAATAAAACAGCTGAATCACCTCCTAAATGCAGTCAAGTTCTCCAGAGTCCTGCTAATGACCTCATTATTTGACTCGGGTGTGTTGAATAGAGACGCATCTAAAAGTTGCAGGACACCGGCCCTCGAGGCCTGGAGTAGCCCACCCATGAACTAGAACAACAGAAATCTTCAAATTCCATTATGACTTCTGGTTTTGATATGTGTCCAAAGAATATAAGAAGCTCCTCTGGAGATGCTTTAGACTCAATATCTGTAAAAACAGCTCACAACTGTCACAGTGTAATACTAATACTGAAACATAATTCAGTTGTCATATAAAGACAACAACCACTGTAGTTGAATTCTCTTATTGTATTATAACAGTTGGATTGATGAACTGCATACATGTCTAGGTTTGTGTTTTAATTCAGAGAATCAACCTGTAGTTTTAGCTATGTTCAGCTATTTCAATTGCAATAAACAAAAGCTTTCATATCTACCACGAGATCCAAACCAGATACTCTCAGTCCCAACTCAGAACACACATGGTGAGTCACTGGTATGTGGCGGAAATATGGTCATACGTTCAGTATGTTTTACCTGTGATGGTACACCACACATCATCTCCCAGGTGCCAAAGTGCCCTTGAGCCTGGCGGTAAAGTCGGACTGTGTCGGTAAAAGCTGGTGTTTGGACTTCATGTTCCTCAGACAAACCTAAAAACAGAAAATGAACAGTGTTTAGCAGGCTGGTGTGTGTGCGCTCTGCTTTCGAAAGCTTGGAAGAAACTGAAAAATATTAGTCACTGCAGTTTTTGGCATTAACTGGCATCGACTCCGAGTGTGAGGAAAAAGGTTTGAGAAAGAACAATGAATATTTGAAAGAGAGCCGAAGTTTTGAGAACAAGCATTACAAGTTTTGAGAAGAAAAATGTGAAGTCCTGCTTTCAAACTGAAAATGTATGCACTCGAATTCTGGCAGAAAAATTTCCCCATGCAAAGCATCACTGCTATTCTTTGCAGGTTTTTATATTTAACATACCACTGCTAAATAAAGCAGACTTTTGTGGTGCCTCTAGGTTAGTAGTGGTGTACTTCTAGTCCATTTTGAGGTTTGAGGAAGATGGAAGCTTTCAGCGTTTAGTATGCAACATAATGCAGAAAATAAAACCACAGTCACTACTGCCACCAAGTCTGACTGAAAACTTGTCACTAACTGCAAATTATAACCACCTGCCTGCTAAGTATTCTGCTGTACTTTCTCCTTCTGCCACCATGTGGGGTAGCTACCGTTCCCAGATTCAGTTTCTAATTGAACATTCACAGCCTTTGGTGTCTTTTTGTGTTTCTTTCCTTGCTTATGCAACGGAATTATCTTTTCACTTAACATTTTGGACAATAACTCAAGGAAACAATAATGGCAACAGTCCCAACATTTCAAGATGTTCCATCTCAAACAACTGATGAAAACAATAAAGCTGTCAACAGGATGCATCAAGGGAAACCAAACAATCGAAGTAATTGATTAACAAGGACAATTTAGTGTTCAATTTGGAAATGATTGCAGTATCAGCATTATTTAATTATTTAAATTGCTTTTTTGTCATTGGTATATTGGAAACACCTGAAAAAAAAAGCAGTTCAGAGAAATGGTCTAAGCTCAGAGACCTAACTACTAAACTACTGACAGGACTCAAAGTCACAGCAGACCAAAGAACTGAAAACATCATCAATACTGTAAAGTGACAATATCTAGATCAAGAAGTGGCTTGGCCTCTTGGAGAGGCATCAGTAGAACAAAGCCCTCACTGTTCTGAAGATTTGATCTTGCTTCACATGAACCAAAGCCAAAAATGAAACACAAACAAGCTGGTTGAGCAGGTTTCCAGGAGAAAAGTCACTTACATTATGCTAAAGATTCAGTAAAAAAATAAAGAAAAAAAGAAATAAAAACACCCTTCAGATGTTCATCTGCCATACTTTACAGACAGGCAACTGATTGGACACTTGTCAGATATTTCAAACTAATTGGTTGAATTAAAGAAGACAGTCACTCCCTCCTTGTTCCAGTTCTACTGCACTGTTGGAAGGGTTTTTTCAAATAAAATGTGACTCAGGAATATCAGGTTACAATGGATGGCTGGCATTTGTGCTCTGTTAGATGCCATAGCTCTGTAACGTCAGCAGAGTGTGCTAAAGCCAACCAAGATTTAATCCATTAAGGTGTTCAAACAAGTTGAAGCATCCTTTAAAATTAAGTTTTCAGATAGAGGGTGGGAGTGACATGGAAGCAGTCCCATCCCTTCATTTTTATAGGAACGAAGGTCCGATTCCCTATCAGGAGGAACAGGGTATCGACTCTGACAAAGTATTCAAACATGACTCCATAAACACAGTTCATTGTTTAATTGTGTCTTATAGTTGCCTCAATACAATAAAATTACATTACTCTCAATGTGAAGAAAACATAAGCATCTTCTATTAGTGCTTCATGTAATAAACCACTGTGATGGTGGTTTTATTATGAAAGGAAATGATCAGCTTTGTTCCACCTTCACAAGATCAGCATGTTGTAATAAAAGGTTACAGTCATAAAGTGGCGTACTAAATTACTGGAGTGTAATTATTGGGTGTTGTGGGTTTGTAATGACATGGTGTGTCACTGACAACCCTCAGCTAAGAATCAGCGTGGTGAGCTGAGGTGAGTCAATGGAGAGTCTGAGCTCATATCATCCAGCAGCGTGTCATGCCTAAAACACTAATGTCGACATTCCTTATGGCTTCTGTCGCCAATCACCACTGTAGGCATTGAGGAGTGAACTTTACAGATTTATTTGCTACAGAAATAATACCACTCATAAAGAACAGCACAGTTACCAAGGACGATGTGGAGAGGTGGGTCAGATAAAGTGCTGCCATCACATAGTCCATAGTCACATGAATATGTGTTCCAATGAGGCTCATTTGACAGATTAAAAGTAATGAAATTTGACAACCTTTAAGATAACTTTTCATTAACCCCTTCAGGCTCCTCATCCACTGGAATGGACATGCTATTTTTCTGGGATTAAACCAATAAAAAAAATTAAGGAATTTGTTATTTGCATGATGCTTCTTACAGTTTAGTTTCTTATTAAACAAAAACAATGAAGTTTAGACTTAACTTGATACTAGCTAGTTTCAGGCATCAGACAAGACGAGCATGTGTATGATGTAAGAGACAGGGAGGAGTAAGCATCTGTTTTTCATCAAAAGTATTAATTTATATTCAATATTCAATATCAAATTTATATTCAAATGTCAATGCATTTGAAAATTCAATAACACATTCCTAAAGTCAAAACGGCATTTTGTATTATATATTCTCTATTCAGACATGCACACTGATAAACAAAAAAGCAAACATCCAGTTTAAAAGTTTGAGATCATGCTTAATTAGATATTACATGAAACTCTATGGGAAAAGTATAGAGGTTTTCAACACATTCTACGCTCATTTAGTCGAGATGTCCACTACAATGGACATCATGAAAAACATATAAAAACATGAGATAGGAAAAATGTCTATTTTCCCCCTTTATTTCTAATCTCTTTAAGTTTCACTTTGTGTGATAAACTTCCTGAAATGAATGGAATTTTCAAAAATATTCTAATTTATTGAATGAGTCTGTATAGGGAAAAGTAAAAAAGTACAAATACCCCTAAGATTTTTCATATTTGGTCACTTTACAACCACAAACTACAATAGGATTGTTCAAATTTATTTCTGAAATTTTGATAGAGCAATACAAAAGAGTGCACAGATGTGAAGTGGAAAAAAAAATATACATGAATTTCAAATTCTCTGACAATATCTGGAAACCATGGTGAAGCAGTTGCATCCTCATCCACCCTTGCAGCCAAAACTTTATACAACCACATTTAGAGGCAAACCTCTACCAGCTGATTAGGAAAACGTTTCCCTACATCATCCTCATGTTTTACCATGAGGATGATATGTTCATGGTGATGGAAGCATTTTGCAATTTGGTCTAAATGTTCATCTGACCATAGCAACTTTTTTGTGCTTTATATAAATAGTTCACAACAAACTGCAGACAGGATGACTATGGCTTCCTTTTAACAACATCAGTCTCATTGATATTTTGTCTGTACACAGTAATGCATTACTAACAGTTGGCCTGTTGACAGATTGTTCCACCTGAGCTATGGAGCTCTGCAGCTCCTCCAGAATTATCTTAGGCATTTGTCTAATGTTTGTGGTTGTAACATGAGAGTAGGCAAAATAAGCTAAAGGGGCACTGCAGGAATTAGCCACCCAACCATCTGAAGGGTAAAGTATGGTATTGACTTGTCAAAGTGCTGTAGGCAGGGAATGTAAAATCTCTCCTGCAAGGCAATGCAATAAGCATTTTGGAGACACCCAACAAGACGCCTAGCCAGTGGAATTTGTCTGAAGTTGTACTCCCCTCTGAGCTCTGACTACTTAAAGATGGATAAACACAGCCAACACAGCTGGATGAGCAGTCTACAAGCATTATGGGTAAGTTTACGTTACAGATTATATAACTGAAGTGTGCATTTATTTGGGCATGTTAGCAGTTCAGTGTTGAGATGTTTATTCATTCTACATCTTACCTTTTATAGTCAGTGCTGCCTACTATGTACTGATTCACCCATTTGGCTGCAAAACTCAAAGACTAAGTTGAACTAAAGGAGAGCTGCTAGTCCTAAAAGCTAACCAAGTCACTAGATGAATTAATAACCAATTAAGGGACAGTTCTACCAAGCTCTGGCTGCTTTAGCACAAACTTGCTGGGATGAACTGACATCATGAACCTTTATACCTGGAGATGTCATTTTTCCAAAACCACCCTGTGACTGTCAGGAAGCAGACGAAAAAAGACAATCTATAGTTCCAACATCACTGACTAAACAATTACAAAACCACCATGAAGCCACTATTGATGCCATTCAAAGTTGTACTTTTTAATCTGCTGCCTGCACTAATTAAGTAATTTAGACAGCAGCTCCAAACTGTGGAGTAACTGTAGGTCTTTAGCAAACACCTGGCCATGTTAGTTAGTTAAAAGGGCCTCTGCTAAAGCAAACAGCAAAAGTGAAGTAGGAACAAAGCTCCTGTCATGTTCCTCTAGGCCAGGGCCCATACATTGCACAGTGAACCGAGAACAATACTTATCAGGAAAGTGTGGCAGTGCATCAAAGGATTTACATTCTTTCCCACTTTCAGCCGCATGTTAGTTTCACACAGAGTTTGATAAAATTTCTGGAAAACAAATTACGGGTTTTTCTTTCAAAAATACAATGACATGCCTTAGTGAAGTTAAAGGAGTGCAGCCTGAATTGTTCATGGTACCTGTGATATGCTACCTGAGATATTTAGTCCTTTGGTTCAACAGTGCGTACTTCCTCATGGCATCGGACAATTACTCCTCAACCCTATCCATCCTGCACACTGGCTGAAAAATCAGTTTGTGGAAGTGAAGTAGTTGTGGCTATTCTCAGTATAAATAACACAACAATGAAATTCTGACAACTCACACAATATTCTCATGTTGAGAGGTGGTCAAAAAGTTTGCCAGGAGGGTTGTGACAAAAAGGGGTGAACAACATGTTGCCAAGGGCCTGGATAAAAACCAACTCTTATAACACAGGACCATATGAGGGCACAATAGGTAAGGACAAGAGAACTGTTGTGTCATCTGCTATTATATTACAGACTAAGGAATGAGTCATCACCCCAATCCGTTCAACATAAGGAGCTGCAACGTCAGCAGCACACATCCCCTGGTTTTGTGCCAAATACACAGAAATAAAAGCACAGTTTAAAGATGATGACATCACCACTGCTAGGGAAGTTGCTGTATTTCAACAGTTTGCCTCCAGCAGTTCGAGAGGTAAACAGACCAAACATTGCCCAATAAGACTGAGCCAGACAGCCAGTTTCTCATGGTAGACTGAGGTTGGAAGGCTGTGAGCCACTCCTATCAATATGGGTTTTTAGTTTTGAACACCCACAGATATGACTAAAGAGATTTTGTTTCATTCAGTTCACTCAGTGTTTGTGTCTCATAGGATGTTTGCCTTTTTGTAAAGCATTTCGAGATACACTTGGTGTGACTTACTGGAACTGACAGGTTTCTGACTGACTGTTTCACTGCTGCCCTTTGGTCGGTTTCAGGATTCATTTCAGGTTTAATTTCTGAATCACAGAACTTAATTCTGGATGTGACAAATATCTCTTAACCACAGATCTGGAAAAAAATATAATATGTTGAACAAGTGGTGAAAGCAGTGAATATGTTCAAGGTAAATGGACTGGTCAAAGTCATTAACAGGAAGGAAGAACAAAAAGCACAATATAAAGCCAGTCCATTCCCTTCCATGAATGCAGAACCTTTGGTTGTTTGCCATTTTAGATGAGGTGTGTGTTAACAAGGTAATTGTTGCTCTGCACCAAAAAGTGTCTATCAGTCTAAAGTGGGAACAGCTGGTAACAGAAGGAAAATATCTAAAAAAAATTGGAAATTTTCCAAGGAGCTGATTTCCCAGCAAATTTACCCAGGGCTTAGCCCATGCATTGTTCGGAAAACTCACAAAAGAAAAAAACAAAAACAAAAACAAAAGCATGTTTAGAGGTTAAGACAAGACAGTTAAATAATTACTGAAGTAGAGAAACCTTCTCTAAGTATATGGTCACGCTTCTAGTGCTGCATCTGATCAAACAAAGACACTTCTTAATTAGTATGCTTTGGAAATATGAGACCAATGTAAAACCGTTTGGCCAAAGTAAATAGTGCAGCATTTGGCTAAAACAATGGATACCTGTACAAACACACTATGCTGTCTGTCAAGCATGGTGATGGGAGGCAGATGATTTGGGCTTTTTTTGCAAAAGGTATTCTACAGTCAAATGTGAGGCTCTCTGTCCAAAGGTTGAACTGTGATTGGAACTGGGTCATTAACACAACAATAACTTCAAACACTTCAGTAAATCTGGAACAAAATCCTGAAAATGAGGAGAACGAAGGTGTTGCTTTGGCCCAGTCAAAGTTTAGACCAGTACTTCATTAACATGTTGAGGTGGAAACATGAGAGTGCTGTACACAAATCACTTTCTGCAAACCTCAGTGAACAATGACATGATCCTATCATCCGTTTAACCTCATCAGTCTCTTGGTGATGGGAGAGGCTGATAAACTGAAGCAGAACATGATTTGCTGAGGCTGTTCCTGCTTAAGCTGGTTTGCACACACTGGGAAAGCTCTGCTGAGTTTATCAATTTCTGTATTCTGTTTTTTTTTTTTTGTTTGTTTGTTTCTTTGTTAATTAAACAGCAAATTACTGATTGGTTCTCTAGCAGTCACTGGGCGAGAGGCAGGTACACCCTGAACTAGACCATTGCAGGTCTGGATCAGGGCTGTTGATGTGTCAAAGTATTTCTGATTCTGATTTCAGTATTTAACTGATTTAAGATTTGGTGCTGAACAGACAACAGATGCTGTAGCTCAGGGGTCACCAACTCCAGTCCTCAAGGGCTACCATCCTGCAACCTTTAGATTCACCTTTGCTCCAAAATGTCTGAATTCCCTCACCAGCATTCATACCTCTCTGCAATAGGCTGGAAACGAACAGTTTATTTGATCCAGGTGTGTTTGAGCAGAGACACTTCTAAAATTTGCAGAATGGTGGCCCTCAAGGACTGGAGTTGGTGACCCCTGCTATAGCTATTCACTCCAGCTGCAGAGAGTATGCTGTAGTCCTCTAGTTGGGGGGAAAAAAAAAAAACCTACCTCTGATAATACAATCAACAGTCTTGGATTAGGCAGTAATATTTGTATAACTTGGTTATCAGTTGATGTATTTAATCTAGCATTCTCTGTCGACAATTAGCTGGCAGCTCTTACCATCGTTTGCATGTCTAACACAGTCCTGAAGGACAGCATGCCACTTCTGCTGCTCTTTCTCCGTCTCCACACAGAAGAAGTAGTGTCGGGCGTAAGGATGCCACAGCATCAGAGGAAACTGGGAAGGAAACTTTAGGAAGGGAGCGCTTCCCACCTTGGCTTTTACACCTGAAATAATGTATGAGATGCAGAAAGCAACACACTGAGCATTACATAGTGACATCACAACGGAACAGCACCGTGTTCTGCTGTCCTCACCGAAAATACAGCAGCTTCAGCTGACTGAGGCACCCAGCAATGGTGTCTCAGTCACCAATGCAATACTCACCAGGCAGACTGCTGCTGATTAGGTCCATGTACTGCTCCATAGAGTTCAGCACTTTGTAACCAGCACAGTTAATGGTTCCTTTGGGAGGCAGGTGTTTGTCATAAGTCTGGAAGGTTAAAAAAAAAAAGCAGGAGGTGTGTTAATGCGCCGGTGAAGCCAGTCGGCAAAATTCTTAAGCTGTCCAGCCAGTCTCGCTTACTGCTTTGTTGTCGTAGTAACTGATATTGTAAGTGTCGGGGACAAAGAGGAAGCGATTTCTCCATTTCTTGTTCTCCTCCAAGCACTGGAAGATTGATCCTGAGAAGATGGATTTGTTCACCAAAGGGTTCTGTGAGAAATAACACACTTTAACTAAAAGCTGAAGGAAAACCAAAGAATATCCCTTCATCCCATATTTAAAAATAAATCTACATAAAAAAGTTATCCTATTTTACAGTTATTTATAGTTGTTTTTTCTTTACCAGCAGGTTCCATCATAGAAAAGTCAATGAAATTCTTTCAAGTCATTTCGTTCTTCAAATGACTTGAAAGTCTGACCCATGGGACAGACCTTTGCCTAAATAAATGTAAGTAAGGTACAAACGCAGAAAGCATTTGCATGTAGCCTCGTTTTATGTGAAGACTTATATCAGACCTTAACTTGTTAAACATCTGCATGTTTTTTAGCTGTTCGGTCCTGCAAATTAGAAGAGAATGCTTGTCTTGTGTTAGACTTTTTGGAGCTACAAAACCTTGTGCTCAATACTGATTTAACGTCATACCACAAGTATGTAATGTAATGTAATCTGGACTGAACATTAGGCATTAATCTTAGCATGGCCTGTGAATTTTGCAACATTCTGCAACATGTGAGTTTGTGAAAGAAGCTTTCTGTTGCCTGCTAAGCTTTAAACATGAAAATAAAGTTGGGAACAGACGACACCAGTTTAACAGTAGTCACTAAGACTTGAGGTTCACTCTAAAAGACTGTTTCCGTTTCATGACAAAGATTGAGGATCACACACTTAACTAGCAAATGGATCACAGACTACAGAATTGACTAAATTAAACAACTAAAGTCAAATGGACACATTCGACTCTCATGAAAATGAGAGCAACAGTTTGAAGGAACAAACATACCAATAGGTGGCAGATAGAGATGATGCTCTCAGAATTCAGACAGACTACACACGTGAAGAAAATTATTGGTACCCTTCTATTAATGACCCAGGAGCCCACAGTGGTAAGGCTGGGCAATAAATCAATAACAATATATCATAAAAGACACATGATCAACATCAATAGAAAAAAAATACATTCAATAGAATATTCTATAAATCAATTGAATTCTGATCCAGAACTGCACGTCTCAATTCCTTGTGGGCCAGAGTCTTGCACATTGCCCTGTACAAAAAGTTGCAGCAGACTGGCCCTTGATGCCTGGAGTCTGAGACCACTGCAGCTGATGACCGTCTCACAGACAGCTAAGCTGGATGGATTGCATCAACTAACTCGCACTCGCTTTAGTTACCTAGCAACAAAATGTTGAGTAACTTGTGCACCATACTCAGTCTTTGGCCACTTTATTAGAACTTTATTATTAACTCTACTGGTTTATAGGCGTATACTCTGCTGCTTTTAATTGCCTTCTTTAAAAAAAGAGAACTTGTATTTGCTTTGCATGCACAGGAATGCAAGTTGCAATGACTAACCCTTGAAAGCGCCTTTTTGATGTGCCCTCCATGAGCTGTCTCAATATTCACAGAGAACAGGATAACTGTGTGTAGGGTTGAGTGTGAGTCCCTTACCTTGCGCTGTAGTAGCTGTGGCTGTAGGCCGCCTCCTCCCTCTAAGTCAAAGCGAACTTTGTTGAAAAGAGCTACAGCGTACTGTTGCTCATACAGATGCCCAAACTCAGCCATCACCACCCCAGTCCGGGCTGAAACACAATACAGAGCAGAAGTTAGACTCCCATGGCATCTATACAGTGTATATTGTTTCATATGTCATAATTCAAACAAAAGAGCACAACAGCTTCAACCAGTGATGACTTAATAGGAGGCACCAAAGAGGCTCTTCCTCTCTGTTTGTGAGAGGGTCTCAAACAGACATCAGCAGTGTTGAAGAACAAGATAGATCACCATCTATCTACCTCACTAGTTTGGTGAAAACCAGTGAGATAGCCTGCTAAACACTGATATTTTTATGCAACTCTAACCCCAATGAAAATTATTGGTGTTTGACAACAAGGATCAAATTATTCTAAGGATCCTGCTAGTTACAGGATAATATAATCTCATCATTAAAGCCTAAAGAAATGTGTAAACATTCCTTATACCAAGTAGACCTAACTTACAACAATTAGTCAAAATTACCCTGCTACATACTTTCACTGCGGCTGACTGTAATCATTAATGACCTGACCCATATTCAGTCTTTGAACAAATATGGAAAAATTATCAACCAGATATTTGTGTGTGTCATAAGGGAAATGAAAGTTCATTGTGAAATCATGTGAACAAAAAAATCCAGTATGCAAGAACAACATGGGTACAGAAGCAGAAATAAGTTTTTTTTTAATACAGGAGGATGGAAGACAAAACGAAGTGAGTACACTGATGATTACAGATTATCAGTGATCAACATAAAGATTACTTACATCTTTAGGTTGAATTTAACCTGACTGCTTTGTGCAGCAGGTTTGCAGGTCCTAAGCAGTGCATACTGCTGTCTGCTATTTTTATACGACAAACAGCAGCAAATACGGAAAAGCTAAATACCAAAGTTGGATTGTTTTTTCTTGTCAGCAACGACTCTAGTTTGCTGACCTCCCAGAAACAACTACACCACTGTTTTTTTCCTGCTAATATTTACCCTTTGGATAACTGGGTGGCCTTTCAAAACCTGTAACTTAATGTCTGCTGTGTTTTGATCATGGACTGCCACCATAGCAACATTTCTTAATTTGTTGGACATGGAAGCAAACATTCAGTCCAGAAGACAAATTAGTACATCTGTTGGGAAACATTTATAATGATGTTGTGGTGCACAACTATGTTCAAATCTGATCCAGTAGCAAAAGTAGAGACAACTGCCACTCCCCCGTGAGTGGAACAGCAGCTCATCACTATGGGGAGTGACTAAATCCAGACATTGATGCTTACCAAGGAGTCACAGAGTTCATAAGTTTCCACATGCTTTCCAATTTCAACAAACACTCAGAACTTGTAAACCTTCATGACCCCTTAAGAAATTCCTCCCTGTGCCTGCACATCAAGAGATCCAATAGATGCTTTTTCCCTTCTAGCAGAAAGAAATCTCAACTTCAGAAGGGACCAAAAGTAGTGTGCATAAAGAGAACTATAGATTTGAACCCACTTGTTCCTTATAAACAGGAAATGCTTTTGCATTTATTGAAGGAATAGAAAGGTATGAAATTTCTGAAACTGTCACTCACTCCCAAAAATCACAAAAGCCTGAGTCTTAATCTGTATACCGTTACTTTGTTGTGATACCTTTTAAGCACCCACTTTAACAGTAAAATTTTTCTCAATCAAAAGCCATTCAGGGGTTGATGATACTAATGTTCTTGTCTAATCTGAGCATAGCTGCAATAAAACAAGCAATATTCCATGTGCAAAATGTTTCATATCTGTAAATTGCTAAAAATGAAGTGTTACAACTCTGCTTTGAGAAACTTAATTTACATGGTTAAAAAAGATTGGGCTCTGCAATCTCTGGAGATGAGGTTGCCAAGGTGGTTAAAGAGCGCCTCAGTGGTGGATGAGATTTGCCTGTGACCCTCAGGAAGCCTTGAGGGTGACCTCCAGGAGCATGGGGTACCTGGCCCTTTGATACGGGTTGTTAGGTCCCTGTATGACCGGTGTCAGAGTCTGGTCTGCATTGCCAGCAGTAAGTCGGGCTTGTTGCCAGTGAGAGTTGGACTCCGCCAAGGCTGCCCTTTGTCACCGATTCTGCTCACTACTTTTATGGACAGAATTTCTAAGCGTAGCCGAGGTGTGGAGGGGATCCGTTTTGGTGGCCTTAGGATCACATCTATGTTTTTTTGCGGATGATGTGGTCCTATTGGCTTCATCAGGTCGTGATCTGCAGCTCTCGCTGGAGCGGTTCGCAGCTGAGTGTGAAGCGGCTGGGACGAGGATCAGTGCCTCCAAATCTGAGGCCATGGTCTTGATCTGGAAAAGAGTAAAGTGTCTTCTCTGGGTTGGGGAAGATGTTCTACCCCAAGTGGAGAAGTTTAAGTAACTCGGGATCTTCTTCACCAATGAGGGAAAAATGGAGCGAGAGATCAACAGATGGATTGCCACAGCGTCTGCAGTGAAGCGGACACTGCAGATGCAATAAATAAATGTATCGGTCTGTTATGTTCAAGAGAGAGCCGAGCCAAAAAGCAAAGCTTACTGGTTCATCTACTTTCCTACCCTCATCTATGGTCATGAACTTTGGGTCATGACCGAAAGAACGATGTCACGTATACAAGCAGCCGAAATGAGTTTTCTCCATAGGGGGTCTGGGCTCTTCCTTAGAGATAGGGTGAGAAGCTCAGTCATCCGGGAGGGACCCAGAGTAGAGCAGCTGCTCCTTCACGTCGAGAGGAGACAGTTAAGGTGGCTCGGGTATCTGGTTAGGATGCCTCCTGGACACCTCCCTGGTGAGGTATTCGGAGCACATCCCATTGGCAGGAGGACCAGGGGAAGGAAAACCCAGAGTATGCTGGAGGGGCTATGTTTCTCGGCTGGCCTGGGAACGCCTTGGGATTCCCCCGGATTCTCCCAGAGTGAAGTCCGGGCGTCCTGAGGCCGCTACCACCAGTCACCTGACCCAGGACAAGCGGCGGATGGATGGATGGACGGACGGATGTGTCAAATCTGATTTCCAAAATTAAATCTTTGATAAATGGCTGGACTTAAAATGTCCAACAGCAGGGTGAATGAAATAAAATAAACGATTCCTTTTTTATGGGCTTAGATTGAATCCAACATTATCATTTGTATCTTAATACGTTTTTCTTTTCATTCCCAGAATTGTACAACAGTATGTATAATATGACTACTATTAATATAAATTGGTGGTTAATGATATGAGAGACTTATCTAGACATATAGAGAAAACACTGGCCTCAGATTCATGCTGAATAGTTTCGGTGTTGTGCTGAGATAACAGCCATGGAGCTGTTCCTGAAACCTTCATCAGGACGCTAAGAGATGCAGACAAATTAAACAAGGCAATCAATGACATTAAGCTAAACTAATGTCTACTCCGATACAATTCTGAGACTAAATCACTTAAGTATAAAATGTGTTTAGCTGATGGATGAAAGAGCTACCATATGATAACACACTTGTCTTTTAGAAGTTGGTCCTGGAACACAAAGGAGGAGTATTGAGCTGGGTACTGATGGGAGCTTTATAGCTGACAAAAGAATCAAATGGATGAAAGATGTTGATGTTACATAAATCCTGAGGCAACATCTTCACTTTTGTCATGTGGGAAAAGTCTGGAGACTTGTTTCACTTTCTTTGTTGCTTTCAGAACAGAGCCAATCTCCAATAGCAACACTATGCGTCCTCGGATTGACCTCTTCAACATTCAGAAAAACGGTATTGGATGCTGTTGAAAAAAGGATGTTGAGCCCACCCACCCTACATAGTCAGGAACCCAGAATGAATTGGATACATTTCATTCAATGGTGACTGGTAATCACTGAGACTCAAAATTAAATTCAATCTGCATTTCATGGGAAGGATGCTTCCCAGCTGCCACTGCAGCAGGGAGGAGGATGACCAACTGGAGCCCATCAGCTCTGTGTTGTGGCTAGAAACGCTGCTTTTACATTTAGAGCTGTGTAACTAAGTGTTCTGCTAAAACCATTAGTTATCCAAATGTAATTATAAATTATTGGCTGAACCAAGATATGAAGAATCAAATTGATGAGAATTCCAGGGAATGATCAAGCACTGCAAGACAGCATGTTGTACTCTAGTTCTGAAGTAGGTTTTCTTCCACAGTAAGCTTCTAACTCGGTCATCAACATTTTCCCTCTGTGGTCTTTTTCTGGATCAACTTTGAGATATTATATATATATATATATATATATATATATATATATATATATATATATACACACACACACACACACACACACACAGAGCAGCACTGAACCAATGCTGCTCTATGTGCCTAATGTGTCATTCCCTAAATAAGAAATGCAACAGTCAGGAGAGGTCAGTATGATGAAAGTTAAACTCTTCTGTTTTGAACTTTGCATTGTTGCTGTTGAATGTGTTCTTTAGGCAAAGAACTATGGAAAAACACAAGGTTATTGTCGTCTGGCTAGCTGACAGGAAGCCTCAAGAGGACTGTGATCTTTATCTTAAAAAAGTAAGAGAGCATGTTTTACTGCAAGTTGTTTTGGAGGATATTAAAGGGTTTTTCCACATATTTTCCATTTTCATTTGTTTTGGTATTTTTGGCATGGATCCTGCCTGCGTGTATGTTTTTCTGAAGCTTTCTCACCATCATTCCCTAAACTCCACAACATGTAATATGTGAACAGAACAACTGGACCAAGAAAAGTTTCATTGTACTGAAAATATAATACACTTCATTGCCAAATGTATTTGTTTGTCTACACCAATATAAAAACTTAAGTGACACATCCCATTCATCTTTCAGCTCAACTTTTCATCTACAACAGCTTCAACTCTTCTGCAAATGCTTTATGCGAGGCTAGACAGTGTTTGTGTAAATTCTCTCTCGCTTCTAGAATCCCAATCTGTAAGGTTCATCACTGATGTTGGGTAAGAAAGTATAGCTTCTTTTCTCTGCAGAATTATGCCAATTTGGATGAGGTGAAAGTATCTTTTCTCTCTCTTTTTGTAACTTCATATGTTAAATGGAGAAAGAGCCATAAAATTTTCCTATTCAAGCAGGTACTTAGTGTCTGCAGTTTGTATGTATATTCTTGGGCAGCAGAGATGCACTATATTACCAAAAGTATTCGCTCACCTGCCTTGACTCACATAAGAGATTAAGTAACATCCCATTCTTAATACATAGGGTTCAATAATACGTTGTTCCACCCATCACAGCTAGAACATCTCAAACTCTTCTGGGAAGGATGTCCACAAGGTTTAAGAGTGTGTTTATGGGGATTTCTGACCATTCTTCCAGAAGTGCATTTGTGAGGTCGCACTCTGATGTTGGACGAGAACGCCTGGCTCTCAGTCTCCACTCTACTTCATCCCAAAGATGTTCTATCGGGTTGAGGTCAGGTCAGTTATGTTCATCCACAGCACTCTGCCAGCCGACCTCTTAACACTATGCACTTCAGCATTCACTGACTCTGCTCTGTCAGTTTACGTGGTCTACCACTTTGTGACTGAGTTGCTGTCATTCCCAAACACTTCCATTTTCTTATAATACAGCCAACAGTTGACTGTGGAATATTTAGGAGCGAGGAAATTTCACAACTGGATTTGTTGCACAGGTGGCATCCTATCACAGTTAAACGCTGGAATTCACTGAGCTCCTGAGAGCGACACATTTCACATATGTTTGTAAAAACAGTTTACATGCCCAAGTGCTTCATTGTATACACCTGTGGCCATGGAAGTGACTGGTACACCCGATTCCAGGATGGGTGGGAAAATATGTTTGGCAATAAGATTTACTACTCAGCTTTGTGGCCCATGTTGGTAATTTCTGCCTATATGCTGCCCTCAGGTTAAGCTTCACACTTCAGCTGATGTGTTTACACATAATCAAGATTTTATTAGAGAGGAACAAGAGTTAGAGGGGACTGCATTGTTCCTCTCAGAAGGCAAACTTACAGTCAGTGTGCATTTTCAGAGCTGCATAGGAGTGAAACTCCATTCCAATGAATATTCCAGAACTAACCTGCTCAAAATACACCTAAAAGCTGGTTTATTTAAAGTCAGACATGCCACCAACCCAGGAGCGCTGCCAGGAATCTTGGGCCCCATGACAACAAATTATATTGTTGATTAGATTTGGAAAAAAATAATTAAAAGGTGATACATACAATAGGGTGAATACTTTTTACCCTGATTGTCCAAGGGAAGGGTTCAGGATGCAGCACTTTGGCCATTACAAGACTTTCCATGAAGCTCTCTACATACTGTTCTTTAAATAATCTGAAAACCACGTTAAGTTTGGAAGTCTGTTGTTTCTACAGAAAGTTAGTGACTTCTCCTGCACCGGTGCAGGATTTTATACACATGTTGACATAATTATATCACCTGAATTCAATAAATTCAGGTGTTATAATGGAGGAGGAAGTATACTTTTGGCAGGATAGTGCATATAGCTGCTTAAAGAGCGACTGTGAATGTAAGAGAAAAATGTATTTATATAAAGTTGAGTCATTGTTTTGTCTCAAAACAATAAATTGTTCAGCTAAAGTTATTATGGAAGCCAAGTAGGATGTCTAAAGTCCAGTGGTGCTTAGTTAATGTTTAGTGTTCATGATTTTCTTTCCACAGACATAATTCTGAGAATACACATCTGATAACATTGTTTTGCACACTAGTGAAACTGGATCATTTTAACCACTAAATTGTGCTTCTTGGACAAAAAATGACCCATAACCTGGAATCAACAACCTCCTGCCTTTCTGTGGTCCCCACAAACACCAGAATATCTGGGTTGGACCAAAAATTCTACAGATTGAAAATTCTTCCATTCACTTAGATCTTCATTTACAGGGTTTGAATACAGCAAACATCAGACCTCATTTGAAAGTCCAACCCAGACCTAAATATCAATTTATTATGGGTCAATAGGTAACCTAGCCTCGTGGGCTGTGTGAGCTTTCAGATCATATAGCTGGGATTGCAGAATCAAACAGGAAATGTTTTACAACTCACAGCCTCAGTAGGGGATTTGCAAAAGAGGATTTCCCATGGTGTGAGCTCAATGTTGTGATCCCCGTGCATGCTGACCAAACGCATGCAGTGCTTTATGCAAACCCATCACACACCAGCATGTGACTGTATTTATCTGAAACTGCAAATCAACATATTTCTCACATGTAAAGAACAGTTGATGTCTCTTTTCAGTGCGAACCAACTGACTGACTGACTGCTGCTTCAATCTTTGCCTTGTACCGTCACACTGGTAAGGTTCCACTATATGTTGAAATTTTGCTGGTATCGTAAACTTACTTTAACCGTATCAGAAAGAACTGGGCTGCCATAAATATTAAATATCCAAATACGCGAGCAAAAAGTATTCAGGCCATCTTTGTCAGTAATATATTTGGTGAGGTTTGTTATTTAATGCAGCAAATTATGTTTTAGAAAGACATTACAATCTTCTGGGAAAATCATCAAGTGATCCCAACTAAGAACTAGAAGCAGCAGATGTATCCAGATGGCACTGTGTGATTAAAGCCACGTAGATGAGATGAAAGTAATCAACATATTTTTTTCCAGTCAGAGAACAGAAATCCAAGCCAGAAAGACATTAACATTTGGTTCAATATTTGTTTATCTTTTGAAAGTTATTTCATCATTGTGACAACATTACTGCACGTTCTCCTACTATTGTTCAACCCTGACTATTGGTATTTGATGTTTTTTCATCTCTGCTCCTATAAACTCTTTGATTTTCTAGAGTACGAAAATAAACTTGCCTTTATATACAGTATGTAAAGACTCTGTAGAGTGGCCATTTAAGGTATTCTGTAGATAGTCAATAGACCAGCACAGTCCAAGAGGCTGTAGTTAACCATAAATATCTGAGAAGTTGTGATTCAACAGATCCAAAAACCACATGGAGGGTGAAGCAGGGCCACATTTCAAACAGTTGGGAGTAACAATGCAGTCATCCCTGACACATTAGTCACACAGCACCAAGTTCCTCATGATAACTACATGAGAGCACTTGAGAAAACCCCCCCACACCCCGGGAGGGCCAGTGTTGAAATGAAAACTGTTCATCCCAGCTCTCAGTGTTCTTTACTTTACAACTCATCTAATCAGCTTTAAAGTTTTAGTTTTGCTGCTCTACTTGCTTTAGTCAAATTACGCACAAGAAACTTTAAGACTTAGCTGATGTTTGACTCGACTGGTTCCAATCGGGTCACAACTGAATCCAACACAGAAACACGCCAGGACAATATCATAGAATATTTACTCTTCAGTCACATTAAAACCATAAGAAAACTGATGAGGTGAAACAGAGACATCAGTAACTATATTTTGGATAGATTACATCAACTGACTATACACTCAAAATAATATGCAGTATTTGATTTCCACTTATCCATTAAGTCTTCATGTACAACTGAAACTTCATGATAGGTTCTTCGAAGTACTCAGGCTTTTCTATGCATCAGGAGCTTGTTTAGCCACAAAATAATTCAGCAGCTTTATATTTACAATTACGAGAGAAAGATTTTCCAACCTATTATGTTTTGTGTTATAGCAAGGAAAGGCAAGACAAACTGATGTTCCTAATTCATTTCGGTTTTATTTAAATGGAGCTAGTTCACAACAAAACGTAATAGGAGATTTTACAAGACAATGGGTTTCAGTTTGTATGCAGTTAAATAAAACCCATTTTATTACAGTCACAGTCAGATTCAAATTCAAATTCAAATCCAACTACAAACCCCAGAACTCTAATATGACACAGTCTTATAAAGCAGCCTGTATGCTGTAAGCTGATGACATTTGATTATGTCTCAGAACAACAGCAGGCTGTGCTGGTGCACTCAAAATGTTTTTTTTCTAAAGCCATCAACAAACAGCAAGTTACCTGATGCACTTTCAGATAAGGGTTATATCGAATAAGAGATTAGGCATATCATTTATGCACATATAAAAATACATTTTATTCCTTTAATTGCTTCATTAAAACAATTCATTATAAGAAAATTCCTAAAATCTAACATCTTGCAGGGGGTGTGCAGGTTCACCCTCTGCCCTGTGTTGCCCTGATTGACAGCGGCAAGACACTCCTGCTGGATTTGATTGGTTGTTTCTGCCATAGACTGGCACATTTCTGCAAATGGCAATGGAACCACAGGGAGGCGGCATAGAACTGTTTTTTTTTCTCAAAATTATCCATCACAAATTATCCTGTCAGTATAATGACAGTTTTAATAAATATTTACATAAAAGTTACCCACTACAGCTTTAACAGCCTCCTTATCTGTTATTATTAATGAACTAGGAAGAAAAGTTGTCACACTTGCCTTATTCCCCATTTAGAAAGGATCTAAAATCAGTTTATTTTAGTACCTATAGACATAACAATGTGAGAACTCTGAGTAAAAGGTTAACAAAGACATCAGTAAGAAAGTTTCAAACCCAGTCTTTAGGATAATCTGAGTGATGTAGGTTTCTACATTTTTCCAGGCTGGTGATCGCAATTTGGTGTGAGAAAACATATGTAAACACAACCTTACTTTGACTCCTGTTATAGCTCTGTGTTGACGAGTGAATGCCAATGTCAATTGATCTAGCCGGTCATATAAATGCTTGCAACAGACCAGGCGAGAGGCAATAAAAGCCTGAATAACCTTCTTGAGATCTTGAAAAGAGAGATAAGGCTTTGCTTCTGCAATGACAGTTGGTGAAGCTTGATTTAATAACAGCACTTTTCTGTTTGTCTAACCCAGGGTGTCAAAAGTACAGACCATGGGCTGTAACCGGCCCAACCAAAGGGTTTAGTCCGGGGATAAATGCATTATCATTATTCAATAATGATTTTTTTTTTTCAATAAACACCAGGAACACTGTGTTTTAGTCGAAGCAGACAACATGATGCAACACTACATCGGAACTAACAACAGATGGTACCACTGAGCTTCAGGTTTTGTAATAAGTGTTTGGTTTGATCGCTTTATCAGCTTTTTTTGTGGTTGGCCCTGGCCAGCCTCATCAACAAAAGGTCTTTGTCAAAAAAGAGAAAAGTACACACAGAGTGTTAGATTTTTCAAGAAAAACTGACTTATTCGTAAATGTTCATGGAGGTGAATGGAAAACCTGTGTGCCTGTGGCCAGTTTAGGTGCTTAATAAATACAATATTCAGCACCACTATAAAACTCAGCATGACTAAAAAAAATACAACAGCTTGCACTGAAAACTGAGAAAATATCCATCCATCCATCCATCCATTTTCTTCCGCTTATCCGGGGTGGGGTCGCGGGGGTAGCAGCTTCAGAATGGAGGCCCAGACTTCCCTCTGTGAGGAAACAACAATCTGTTTACACACGGAGCTGAGATGCCAGTGATTTTGCGGTGAAAACCAGCTAAGAAATTGCTAGTCAAATAGCATTAGCGTCAAAGCCGTACTGTGAGGGACAGTTCATCAAGAACTGCATGGTGAAGAATGCCGGAAATTGTGTGTCCTGAGAAGTGACGAGCTTTTGCCAATATCAGATTGACGAGAAATATCATGTCAGACAGGATATCAAATACTGCTGATTAGTTCAAAAGCTGCAGAATTCTCAGAGTCTAGAGCTAAAACAATGTTAAAAAAATCTTAGAGTGATCTGTGGTGGCATGACGGAAGTCCCTCACAAAGATCAAGGGCGTCTAAAAACATTTAGCCTTCCTACGCAATTTCACTCGATTCCCAGCTCCCTTCAATGCTACCTCTGGAATTTCCTCCCATTGACCTAAATTTCTACGGATGAATTTCAAACGGGCCAATCAACGAACAGACGTAATTGTTAGCAAAGACATTGATTTTCTGAGCCATATTGTAATCTGCCTGTAGTTTTCACAATGGTAGCAGAGGAAGTGAACAAAGCTATTCAGTCCATGTTAGCCACTCTTCCAAGTATTGAGCAATTATAATCGAAGCAAGAGGAATGTACAAACTTGTTGGTACCCCTCGGTCAATGAAAGAAAACCCACAATGGTCACAGAAATAACTTGAATCAGAAAGGTAATAATGAATAAAAATCCTATGAAAATGGACAAATGAAAGTCAGATGTTGCTTTTCAAACATGCTTCAACAGAATAATTTTAAAAGATAAACTCATGGAACAGGCCTGGACAAACATGATGTCCACTAATTGGGCATATGTATAGGACTACAGGTAGTCCTGCTTTGTTGCATCTGGCACAGGGTGTCTTGAATCTGTGCAGGGTATAGTGACATATCAAGACTATCAAGGGATTCCACAGAGAAATGTGCTGCACAGTGTCAGAAAGCTTGGTCTCTGTATCAGGTCATGGGTCTAGCAACAGGATAATGACCCAAAACACACAGCTAAAAACATCCAAAAATGACTAAGAGGAAAACATTGGACTATTCTTAAGTGGCCTTCTATGAGCCTTTGCAAAGAGTTGAAATATGCCTCTTCACCTTGCAAACCTGAGACAAGTGGAGCAGTTTGCTCAGGAGGAGTGCGCCAAAATACCTGCTGAGAGCTGCAGAAGTCTCATTGACAGTTATAGCAATAGTTTGATTGCAGTGATTGCCTGAAAAGATTGTGCAACAAAATATTAAGGGTACCACCATTTTTGTCCAGGCTTGTTTCATGAATTAATTTTTTTTAAATAATTCTGTTGAAACATGTCTGAAAAGCAATGTCTGACTTTCATTCGTCAATTTTCACAGAATTGGCATTCATTATTACCTTTGTCAGATTGAAGTTATTTCTGTGACCATTGTGGGTTTTCTTTCATTAAGTGAGGGGTACCAACAATTTTGTCCATGTGTGCATATGGGCTACGTACAAGATATTTTGAAAAAAAGACCTGTATTTTTCCTCCATAATTTTGATTATAGTAAAGATGGTTATTTAAGGTTATTTAAGTGGTTCCAAGCAATTTTGTCCACGTGTGTATATGAAAAGTATATTCCTAGCTATTCCTGGCACACTACTTACATCACAGCCAAACATTAACAATTGGGTAAAATCAGATCCAGTTGATTAAGACTGCAAGCAATCACTTTTCCAAACCCAAGTGTTTCTCAATTCCGGTCCACGGGCCCCCACCCCCTTCTCCTTGCCCTGTATATCTTAGATGAGTCTCTGCTCCACAACACCCGATTCAAATGACTGCATGACCTTCTCTGTATGCCATCAAGTGCCGCAGAAGTCTGTTAATCACCCACTTATTCAAGTCAGGTGTGGAAGAAGGGAAACCACTAAAACATGCAGGGCAGTGCTTCCTGAGGACTGGGATTCAGAAACACTGGTCTAGACCCTCTGTGCAAAGTTTTGTAAAAACTACTTTCTCCAAATCTTTGGAAGAAAGTTTGGACATAGGCCAGCAGTTGGAGAGAACAGTTGGGTCAAGGTTGTTTTTTTTTTTCTTCCAAAGAAGGGTACATAGTGCATGTAGATTTAGCATTACAAGAAACTGTAATATAGTTATATAATATAGTACTTATATAGTAATAAGTACCAGAGTTCTCTGTTAACAACCAAAGCAAACGGAACAGATAATCTGAGGTTAAAAAAACAGGAATACCATAAACGTATCTTAAAACATTCAGTTACAGCGTCTCCACTCAGTCCCACATTCCACAAATTATGTCTCCCGTTCCCCCCACCCCTCCACCCTGTGTACTTCAACCCCAGAGCACAGAGAGCAGAGTAAGCTTGTCCTGTGCATCTAGCTAACTCTTTGTTGTGCTGCAGCCAGCTCCCAGATTAATTGTCCCTTGGGCCTCCATGGTGCTGAGGTCATCTACAGTGCTGTCTTCCATCACTGAGGTAACCTGATCACACCAATAGGGTGTTCTCATGGAATCTATTCTTAAAACTTAAGGTTCATTCAACATCTTCAGATAATTGGGATCTCAGAGATCCCCATTCCTCTAACACAGCCTAATGAGACCCTCAACTTAATTTTTCCACGTTCCACCCCATTTTCTCCACACTGCTTAAATAACATTCCACTGAGACAGACCCACACACTGACTCATAAATAAAGCCTGTGTTCCCACAGTGCTAATGGCAGCACCAAATGTTTAGCTGAACTTCAAGGCAAATATGGAACCAGGAGCATAAGACTGGATGTGAAATAAGTACACACCGATGGCTGGGCTCAGGTTCTGACGCTGGTGAAGACTGCAATCTGGTGGTTGTGAAATACTAAAATATTCCAAATCCCTGAACATAAAGCTGGACAAAGCATTATCCTGATGTGGAAGAAGAATACTGGATTTGTACAAGTTGGTGGGTGTGCCTTGTTGCAGAACTGTATGTTTAACTAGTCAACATCTAGTGAAATTGAAGCACTTGAACTGTAGCTTTGAATTTAATAAAAACAAGTTTCCTTAGTTTGTACCCTCCCCCTCATCCCTACTCTGTGAGTTCCCTCATGATGCAACTTTCTTGAAACTGTCCTATTTTCAGGGGTTACTTAATGGGATCACTTATAGAAGATATCTGTTGGTGCAGGGTTCTCAAGTATTTCCTGTTTCCTGTCCCCTCACCCACTGACCCACCAGACTGGTTCTTTGTCTGCATGGAGCAAGCCTTTAGGACTGTTCAAGGATTCAAGGATTCTTTATTGTTATACCACCCTTTGCTCTTTTGTGGTGCACAATTTGGACTCAGGTCCCAGATTAAGAAACTTACTACACAAAAATAAATAAATAATAAAGTAATTTATGTGATGTATAGATATGTGTGTGTGTGTGTGTGTGTGTGTGTGTGTGTGTGTAAAAATTTCTGGGATTACACTGAATTAGGTGCAGCTTGAGCTCAGGAGTCTGACGGCTGAAGGGAATAAACTATTTCTCAACCTGGTGGTCTTGCTCCAGAAGAGAGCAGCTGAAATAGTCTGTGTGCAGGATGAGTGGAGTCCTTCATGATGAGAAGCGCCCTCCTCCTGCATCATGTTGTGTAGAGGTCCGAGGTGGAGGAAAGGCTGCTCCCCAGGGCAGTCTTAACCACCCTCTGCAGAGCCATCTTCTCAGGAGCAGTGCAGTTGCTGTGCCACATGTTGATACAGGTGCAGAAAACGCTCTCCACCACACAGTGATAGAAGCTCCTCAGAGTTTCCAAGACAGACTCCCTGCAGCTTCCTGAGTAAGTAGATGCTGGTGGGCCTTCCTGACCAGATGGGAGGTGTTGGTACTCTAAATGAGGTCAATGGATATATGCACACCCAGGTACCTATAGCTGGAGACCACCTCCACAGCTGCTCCTCTGATGTGCAGGGGTTGAAATCCATCACCATCTCCTTGGTTTTATTCACAATGATGCAGAAATTATTTTCTCTGCACCACCACTGTCCCAGGTGTTCCACCTCCTCTCTGTAAATGGACTCATCACTGTTCATGATGCATCATACTACTGCTGTGTCGTCTACTTGTTGCTATAGTGTTGTTACACATGTGCCTTTAGAATCCAAGTTTTGTACAATGTGAAACCCCTGACTAGAGGAGGTTAACCACACAACACATGCAAGTTCAACTGGTTTCTTTAAAGCAGCTGTTTAAACAGTAAGCAGATGACAAAATAAAGGTCTAGGTAGGACATGTTACTTCTCACAATTCACTTCAGATTTGCAAATACCACACTAACTTAACATCTGAAGGCAGATGCAAGAGGAAGATGTTCAACTCATATTTAGTCACTTTTGCAATTCTGTGATCAGAAATTCATGCAAAAATCAAATTTCTGCATTTTTTGTGTTACTGCACAATTGTGAATTTCTTGAAATCTTTTGGCAAAAATGGCCAAAAATATTGGTTTAAGTGACAGCTCTCTGCAATATTCTTCTTGCTTTTACTTCACAGCTGCTTCAGCCTTACTTGATGTTAAGTTATAGTTTGTGACCCATGTCACAAAAAAAGTCATATTTAGCATCATAAACAAGCTGAACAAACTGAGCAAAGCAGAATCCTTAGGTTCTCCATGAGAGTTGGGATAATTATCTTGCATACCCTGTAATACAGTACTTTTGGAAGGTCTTTAATGTGGAAAAAAAATAAATAAATTTGTTGCAAATATTTCTAGCGAAGCACCACATAATCAATTTTGATTGATTATGACAGAGTAACAGGAGATCCAGACGATGACCAAAAGTAGTATATATAGGATGTATTGGGGATGTACTGCTGATCTCACATTTGTGTTTTTATGTATTTTTTTTGTTTTGGTTTTTTTATGTATTTTTTTTGTTTTGGTTTTTTATGTATTTATTCATGGTTATCGTCCTTTTGGATGGGCTTTTATTGTTGTGTTGCAGTTTTGCCCCTGCTTCCAAGATACATTTCTCCTATGGGAGACTAATAAAATTATCTTATCTTATCTTATCTTGATTCCAAAAAAGAATTGCAAAATTATGGAAGGAGCAATATCCAGCTGTATAGAATCCAAGCTGATAAAAATGTTATTCAGAACAATCCAATTCCTTCCAATCACATTCTTTTCAGATTCATGTACATACAGTCAATGGCTTCACAATATCAGGCAAATTAACATTTTTTCACAATGTACCCATTACCAGCATCTCAGCCACCAAAACTATATGCATTCCATGTGGACATCATAGTCTGGGAGAGTTCATTCAACGTCCCCATATATTATTGGCATGCACAGTTGCATGCATGGAATTTTAAATATACTATGCAACCTAATATTGCATTCAAGCAACGCTTGGCGATGACTAATACATATGTGGATGTTGCAAAGGTAACTGGGACTTGATATATTATGTTGTACTGAACAATCAAAACCAGTTGATTGTATAAAGATAAAGTAAACAGCTGAAGCCCAACTGATTGTATCTAGTCTCTGACCTTGGAGCAGTTCCTCTGTCTCACTGGGGGCTGAATGACATTAGGAAAACATAACATTGCATTTTTATTATTTTCATGATGTGTTAATGAAATATTGAACCCTGCCAGGGATTGGGGAGGTGTGAATTCAAAACCAAACTCTGATGAGGACCAAAAAACTAAACTCTGGTTTTGGTTCTGTGAATTCTGGTGCAGTTCAAATGCATACATGAATGTCAAGCGGACCCCAGACTGCTCCAAAAGCAGGAAGTGGACTACAACACAGGGCCTTCTGGGTCAATCAACCAAAACAAATGCAAGGGTTTAGTGCTTGAGGAAGAAACAACAGTAACACTTTATTTGAAGGGGGTTGAATAAGACTGACATGACACTGTCAAACACCTGTCATCAGTGTTGTGTTCAAGACCACCTAACCC
>NW_006800030.1:1787407-1819125 GCF_000485575.1 Poecilia formosa | reverse complement strand
GGGTTAGGTGGTCTTGAACACAACACTGATGACAGGTGTTTGACAGTGTCATGTCAGTCTTATTCAACCCCCTTCAAATAAAGTGTTACCGAAATAACTTGTGGTTTTTTACCAAGCAAAAGAGAAAACTGCTCAAATCTGATGCTACTCCCTTTTTGTTTCTTATTTTTTCTTCAGAGGTTTTTGGCTCGTTTTCTTTGGTGGTTCTTGGCGCAGCGCCACCTCGGGCAAGGGGGGAAACAGATTTTTCACTTAGGTTTGATTGTTTGACAGTGCACCAGCTGAAAATGTTTTCAAAAATTTTTCAGTTTTGGTCCATAATCAAACCAAGTCTACCACACTATGTGGTGAGAAAACCCTGTTATTTTCTCAGACAGTCATCATAATTCTCAACTTCTCCTTCCATCTGCTACTCACATTCACTGCAGATCACAAAACCATCTGCAAACATTAGAATCCCGAGGACTTCTGCTTAACCTCATTTATTAACTTGCAAATAAGAAAGGGCCCATAGCACCAGAAAGGAGACGAGCATGTAGAACTCAAACCTAAATAGAAATGAATAAACTATTCTATAAATCTGTATAAGCATAAATCATAAATGGTTGTATTAGAACATAAAACAAATTCTAAAAAAAGACCTATTTAGTAAGACAGGCTGTGTTACTCTTATTTACACACATTACTTTTATTAAGAGTAACCGCAACAACCAGGAAATCCAAACATAAATTTAAGCAACAATGCATGATACAGATTGAATTAAAACTGTAGTTTATTATTATTATTATTAATTGAATGAAATTAGCAGCTCTTTTTGATGTGAAGTTCATATGAAAAGATTCTGGGAGCCAGCAGACCTCCATGGTTCAATCTGTTCTTCCCAAAACACAGAAGACATAATAACATAATAAAACCCTTATAAATGCTTTGTTTGAGTGTATATTGAGGCCTCTGACTTTAACACATGCTTGCTCATCATGCCCGTTACCAAACGGAAATGAGAGGTTAGTCACATGATCTGGGTCATGTCCAACCTAACACACACCCTCTCTTCCCCTCTCCCACTGAAGCTGACCTCGCCCTGCTGCATACAAGGGAAGTTGAGTACAACTGCTGATTGCTCAAACAGGCAAATCTCCTCCAGGACTCCCACGTCTGTTCTTATCAGTAAGAACAGCGTTCCCTGCAGTGAGATGACAGACAAGCGTGGCTCATCCATCTGCAGAGTAGGAAGACACTTTGTCAAATATGCAAGGAAGTTACTTTAGTTTTTAAGCAAATTATTCAACCAACAGATTTTTAAATCTGAAACCAGTGCACCACACCCTATTACCAACATCAGCAAATAGACCAAACTAGATTCCTGTGGCAAAGCTTTGCCTAGTGTAGTTACATTTACTGCTTGCAATAATCCCTGAGTATAATTTATTATTTCTGATCAAAATTTCCATGCGCCAGAGAGGAAAGTAACTTTAAAAAGTTTATGATTAAGGCAAAACATTCATTCTGTGTTCTGAAAGGTCCAAATGCAGACCATTTATTTGAACAATGCAAGTTATGTCATAACATGTACAACTATAAGATAGGTGTTGACATGATAAATGAAAATATTTCTTTACTGAGAAATTTGTGCAAAGCTTTGTATTTGCCTGTAACATGTACTTGATACATTGTGGGAACTATTTTCCTGACACACATTACGTCGTGGGGGACCCATTTCCCTTTGTGGGGACCAAATCTGTTTTTTTGGGTCAGGGGTTAGATTTAGGACTATGGCGTGAATTGAATTTTGGTTAGAGTTAGGGTTAGGTATGTAATGGGTAGGGTTAGGATAAGGGTAAGGTTTAGGTTGTAGAAATGAATGGAAGTCAATGGAAAGTCCCCACAAAGATAGCCATGTAAACATAAGTGTGCGTGTCTGCGTGTGTGTGCGTGTCTGCGTGTGTGTGAGTGTCTGCGTGTGTGTGAGTGTCTGCGTGTGTGTGAGTGTCTGCGTGTGCTTAATGATAAATCCAGGCTGGCACTCGGCTCATCTCAGCTGCAGAGACTATGTGGCACAGGCTGTGCAACTCAAGGCCAGGAAGTTTCCATCCAATCCTGTACACACACATGCTCACACAAACTTTTTCATGCATTCCTCAGATTCCACATCTGATAAATTTTTGTGGGTCTCACTCCAAACAGGCCACTAAAGACAGACATGATATTTGGCTTGTAACATGGAATCTGCAGTCCACATCTCTGAGAGAAGTGGACTGCTCTAACAGATCCAGCTCATTTAGAGCTTAAATAGGCCTTAAATAGGTGCAGTGCAGAGAAGAGGAAGTCACTGTAGCAAACAAAAGTAATACTTAAAAGCGTCAGCAAGTCACCAGGCCACAGTTACAAAGCCTGGACGTCTGAGCAGAAAGGATAACATTTCTGCTGGTTTTAGTCTCCTACTGCAGATGGTTACTGTTGTTCTGATCACTTCATTTCTTGAAAATTACTGCTCACAAGGAAAACTTTGCTCAGTTAGAAATGAAAGGCATTGTCACATATCCCATCTGTTTATAGTTGCCCTTTTCTGTTGCATAAAAACAGGTTATCAATTAGTTGTAATATATTTTAGAAAATTTAACTAAAACAGTATCGCTATGAGGTACAGGCATCATTTCAACAGCTCCCAGCAGTGGGAGGGGTGTGCCCATTGTCCATTCAGGTTTCACAATTGATGTGTCCATCCATCCATTTTTTGTACACCCTTGACCCCTTAGTGGGGTCGGGAGGGTTGCTGGTGCCTATCTCCAGCTAACGTTCCAGGTGAGAGGCGGGGTCACCCTGGACAGGTCACCAAGTCTGTCCAACACAACTGATGTGTTGGATGTTTAATTCAAGACGACTGAGTCATAATATCCTATGAATCAATTTGTTTAATTATATGTGGATAATTGATCCAATGTTTGTTAATTTTCTGGGAAAGATATGTTATCAGGGTGGGAAGAAGATAAACTGTTTAGGTTCTGGGGAGTTTTGGACAGCAGTTTACTGGGAAACTTTGGATGCAGCCATATCATGGTGGTGGAGTTTTTTTAACCAAACCAGTTGCAGTGCTAATCTGGTACAATTGAATGCTTGTCAATCATCCATTTTCCTGTTTTCACATGTCATAAGCTATGGAACTCTGCTTACAGCACACTGTAATTTTCAATAAGCTTCATCAAGCTGGCACATTGTGTGTGTCACAATCACACGTTAGTCCAGTCACTAACTGATAAAAATCAGATCCAGGTGCTAAAACTTCAACAGAATTCCCCCGTCCAGGAAGCAATCGTTTCTCAAGCTGAGGGTCCAGACCTTCTGTACGAAGCAAAGCATAGAACAAGGAGCTGGTTCTTACCAAGCTAATCTGGAAGCAGGGCCTCATATAAACCAAATAAAATATTTACAGAATATTTAAGGGTTATTTATCAGTCCAGTTAAAGTAAAAGAGGGAAAAACTGAGATTCACATGAGCAGCACAACTTGGTCTTATTTTACATGGTTTATTTTAGGGATGGTTATTACACCATGTGGAGCTGCAGTTAAATTCCCCACTTTACACTAAATACAATTATACAAAATTGTAGCAGTGAGATGGCTGACCGGTTGTGAAAAACCAATCTCCTCAGACGCCTTGGATGAATCTGTCTTCCAAATTTTCCAAACTTTTGTTCAGACGAGCTGAACAAACAGATCTGCCCCATTTAGGTTCCATATTTTCTACTGCAGGGGGCTTGGTACCAGTCAGTGTTGGGCATAATGTCAATAATGTCATAGCTGATTGTATATGTCCACTTCCATATACTGTTCTGGAAGCTTATCTTCAAAAATCTACTGTGCTCTACAGCTGACTTCACCAGGACACATTCCAGCAGGCCACATGAGGAACTGAGATGCTGGTATCTTCATGGTTCATTTTAGTTTCAATGTAAACAAGGAAAATGTTCAGGCACCCATGGATCAATTATACATACAGCAGCATCCGTCTTTGCCAGAGAGAAAACAATGAAACCAGGATTTAAGCGGTGACAGGCTTTGGCCTTGAGAGCACAATTCCTTTTCCCTGACTACAGCCTTTTCTGTGAAGTTAACCTTGGTTAATAAGCTGTGGTAAACTCAACAGTGAGGGCGGGCCTGGCTCTTCCATAACACAAAAGGCCACTTTCACCTATCTGCATGTCTGTGACTCAAACACTGAAACTTTAGCTGATCTGGAAACTCAACAGAATATTACTGACTTTTAGTTGATCAGTTTTTCCAAATGAAATCCACAGAAACCTGAAAATTAGGATTCAAACCCTTTAAAGGGAAACTTTTTCTCAGTTATACATAAGATTTTAGTGCTCTGCTCTTGATCACTAGAACTAGGAGCTCAGTTCCTCCCGTTAAATCTGGATAAGCAACTTGAAATGTTGTCAGAAACTAGGACATAATGCATCTTAAAGACCAAAATGATGAACCAATAGAGAGAATAGATCCAGGTATGTCGACCCAGTCTGTCCCCTATCTTTTACAATATGACTAATGCTACAGACAATGGCCAAAAAAATATTTTGGAATAATAGAACACACACAAAACTAAGCATGAGAGGCAGCAAAAAGAGAATGAAACGTAACCAGTTTGTAACTTAAGGGGTGGGGTGGGGCCAGGGGGCTTAACCATCTAAAAAAAAGGTCAGAAAAAGAGAAATGAACACAATATCTGTTGTGTTTATTTCAAAGTTCAATGGGATGAACAGATGTGAAGAAATGTTTCATGTAGTTTTTAAAAGGAATATGAGCAGGGGTACACTGTAGGTCTTCAAACTGGTCTGTCTCCACCTCCCGGTTTGTTCCACACTTCAGCGGTTTCGCTGGTATAGCGACCCAGCACTTTAGTGGGACTCTTCAAAAGAATCCAACAGACTGCCCCTCTCTGATAAATACTCCACTAACATTTCTGTCTAACAACGGAACTTTCTGTGAACCGCTGAGGCGTAAAAGCGCACATGGATCAAAACGCACCGCGAAGTCTGGTAACACACTCCTCACCTGAGATAATCTCCCGTTTGGCTTCATCCAGGTGACTGGAAACAACGTCCCCCATGGCAGAAGAGAGTCCAAGTCTCGATCGGACTCCACAGTAGGTCTTCAAGAACACTTTGGAACAAACACGCCTCTTCTCCACCGTAAACCCCGCAGCTGACAGCAGCGTCCCTGTAACTGGCTCCAAGGCTCTGTGTGGCACGGCGAAGAGAAGGGAAAATGACTTCCAGACTGATTTCCAAACCTCCAGAGGAGTTTTTTCTTCTTGAAGAGACACACCCTCCATTAAAAGTAGGAGGGAAACTCCCACCCTCCTGTCTGCCTTGGTGCGTTCAAATCACGTAGGGAAACAACCCTTCTCATCAGTGTTTGAAGAGTTACCGTCAGCATACTGTCTGCATTGGTCAAATTTGGAAAGAAACATAATAACAAAAATAAATAAATAAATAAATAAATAAATAAATAAATAAATAAATAATAACCACATCGGTAAAATGTACTGAAAAAGATGCTCATCAGCAAACTCACATTTTTTTAACATTAAGATTTTGTTCAAATAAATTTACAGCTGCATTATTTATTTTACTTAATGAATGTTTGAATTAAACACACTTATGTTTACCAATAATTTATAATCATCAATCATAGTTAACAATTGTTCATTTTGATTCTAGCAAAAAAGCGAATTTGCGTTTTTCAGGAAATGTGAATGTGACGTAAGACCAATAAAAAGGTATAAAGTACAGCAGGGCTAGGCAAAGTTAACCGGCTGATAAATTTGTTTAAATTGAATTATTTTTTTTAGTAATGATTTCTATGTGATGATATGAACAAAAACACAAAATTTCATTATAAAGTTGTGATTTTTACAATAATAAATATTTGATAATGTATGTAGAAATCATTGTTTATGGACAAAACGAGAAAATAAATTGTTCTTGGGGCCCCCTGGTGGCCGCAGTAAGTCACGCTTCACCTGTAATAGGAGCTGCAATTCAATGTGCAGAGCGCATCCAGCGCATCAAAGCACTGGTGGAAGATGAATCAGCAAAACCATTCAGTAAAAAAGGACTTATCCTTCAGGGAGAGAGAAAAGGAAGAGGAAGGATAGAAAAAAAGGCCTAATTAAGGTTTTTTTTGCATATGTTGCATTGGTAATGCAATCTTTATCAAAAAGATTTGTGGAGCTGCAAATAGGACCATTGAACGGTCCTGTTCAAAAAATGTTTGTATTTGTGTGAAACTGAGTTTTAACTTTAAATGAGCTGATTCTCATGGTTGGCCCTACATGTTTCTGAGGGTATTTTGGCTTCAAAGTGGCATGTTTGATAACAATTAAAACTTCTCAATGTTTGACGTTCTTCTTCTTTTTGATTTTTAATGGTGGGTAGCATCTAATTTTAAGGTGCATTATCGCCATCTACTGTGCTGGAGTGTGGGCCAGAGTATCCCGCTGCCCCCTTTTTATGCATTATCATGTGCTAATAATAATTATTAGCACATTATTTCTGCTAATAAAGCAGATTGCTGCAACCAACAGTCAGACGATTAGATCAGTGTTTCCCAACCCTGGTCCTCAAGGCACATGACCTGCATGTTTTAGATGTGCCCCTGCTTCAGCACACATGATTTCAATTGATGGCTGATTAACAGGGTTTTGTTGAATTGCAGTCATCTGAATGAGGTGTGTTGAAGCAGGGGAACATCTGAAACATGCAGGCCAGTGCGCCTTGAGGACCAGGGTTGGGAAACACTGGATTGGGTCATTTGCACACCTGGGGAGCAGGATCAAACTAAGGAATTCAGGGGCCAAACTGTTGTGCTACACCTGGGCCACTGCTCAACTCAAAGGTTTTCAACAACACAAAACTTTCTGACTTTTGGTTGTTTGTCTGTTCCAGCCTTCCATCTCTATTCGTTTATAGTTTGCATTTTAATACACAATACAAATAATTTGTCCCTCAGTCGGTATTTAAAAGTATCAAATCCAACCAATGATGAACACTGACACAATGCTGCACAACATATGATTATATTCAGTTCCATCTAATGAAAACATGACATTTAACATTAGAATATTACATCTGACCAAAAACAGCCAACAGAAATGAGGGCTGAATGAAAATGATGTTCAGCACCTGCTTAATGGTAGGTAGGAAAAGGTACTTTTAATCTGACAAATGAGCCTGATCAGAACACAATCTCTTCAGGTTTCACTTGAGAATTTCAGAATTACCAAATTATTGTTTTGACTTTGACTGAGCCATTGTGACACCTTGAATCCTCTCTTTGTCATTCAAAGAGAAATACATATTTTAAGTCAGAGATTTGCTGCTGTGTTTAGCAAAGGTTGATAAAATGACAAGATGTCACCCAGGTCGTGCTGAGCAGTGGCAGTTTCTGATATGAGCGACATGGGCTACTTCCCAGGGTGGCATCATGTGAGGGGGGCTTGGTCTGTGCTTACCCAGCCCCCGCTTTCTCAACGACAGGATCTGAATGTCAACTGTGCCTGATCCAAAGTACACATTAACCCCACCACCCTCCACACTCCTGGACCACAACTTCATGGAGGGGACCCAGAACGGTGGTTCACCCAGGGCTCCAAGCATGCTATGAACGTCTCTGCTGCTGAGAGTAAATGACCCAACATCTTACTATTCTTCTGGTTCTACTGTTGTGGAACCTTGTTCCAGAGCCTTGAGATTTTACATTCAAATGTACAATAAACCTTTATTGCTGTTAACTTTAAGATTATTGCTGTTATTTTTCATCCTTGGCATTGTTTTAACACAAACCTGAATGCCCCAAAGCCGCAAATGTCTGCTCTTGTACAGCATGCTTGGTTTTCATCAGGTAAACAATCAGGTTGGCTGATATGTCTTGATATGCAAAGCCACTCATTAAAGAGCAACATGGATAAACATTTAACATACATAAAGGATTCACCTGCTGAGGTAAGAAGATCAGTGGGAAATAAATGGATCAGAACAGCTCACAGCTGTGATACATTAGAATATTACATCTAAACTTTTCTGAGTATACACGTATGCTCAGAAAAGGCTTAAATGTTTCCAGAATTTACATGCAGTGTGTTTTTCTTCCCATATCGCCTGTTTTGATCATCTGAATTATTTATGTTAGACATCTGGAATGCTTTAGAAGGACCCATTAAAGCTGCATTCTGTAGTCACACATAGTTCAGTGGCGGCTGCTGAGGCTACTGTAATAGCAAGCAAATGTTTCAAGTTTGATGGGGGGTTTTTTTCAGCAGAACATCAGTAGAGGAGAGCAATTAACTGGAGCTCAGTTCCTCCTGTTAAATCTGGATTTGATGTTATTGTCAGGTAGCTGATTGGAGCTACTAGATCTCCATGGAAATCTTGCAGTTTACTCTTCATCAGCTGAAAGCAGTAGCACCATCACCTCTCAGCGTACAAATTATAAATGACATGGCTCAGACCTGGCATTGGTTTGACATCCTCTATGAAAAGTGCTGACATAGTCATATTCAATGAAATAGAGCTCCGATGAACCTTGTTTGTCTGATTAAAGATCCTTTTTGAAAGTAACAATCTATAAGCAAGTATTAAACATACTTTTTTATAAAACATGCTTTCCTGCATTGTTTTTCTTTTTGTTATTGGTTTAATGTAATATTCTAATCTTAAACATACTCTACTCATTAGTTGAGTAAAAAAAACAAAAAAACATCATTATTGACAGAAATAAAGGCTTGAAAACATCAGATGTTAGATAACATGTTTTACTTGATGAATTGAGTTACTGAAATAAATGAACTTTTCAATGAGATTCTAATCCATTGAATGTGTCTGTATGCACTTTATTGGTCCTCTGACGCCCTCTGATGGACAGAAATGGCTTTCAGCTTTTTAGAATCTTCAATGACAGAAAGCCCATATATATTTTCTCTGGCATAAAATAATGTATTTCTATATGTTATCATTAATTTATTCATTGTTTTTTTGACCTAACAATGGTGTCACTGAGTTATACATCTAGAATTTACCCATTTGTCTCCAGGAGACTGCACAATGGGTTAAGATTGTAAGCAGCAGCTGGCAAGACTCTTGGAATATCTGATGGATTGTTTCAGATAGTTTTTTTATGGCTCCAAATCCCAAACAAAGGTCATCGCTGATCCAGTAAAGAGAAAGGGAACAGGTCCTGTTTTGGTTAATTTCAATTCCAGTTAATTTTCAGGTTCAGGATAGTGATGCTTGAATATGTTGGGATCCTCTGTCAACGTACTGCTGCCAGTTTTCCACCAGAGGGCGCCCGCAGGTCATCCCGCGTGCTCCACCCCGCTATCAGCTTGATCCCAGGAGCAAGAGGAGCCTGCAGTCTGCACTAACGCCAGAGTGTTGACCCTCGTGGTTACCAAGACCACGGTTTGGACCCAGTCCTGGATTGTTCAACTCAGCAGCCTGAGGTCTGCATTACCTACAACAGTTATTCTGGACTATTCAAACTCGGCTGACCGCCTGGAACCATCTCCTCCCCTGCTCGGGGTTCGAGCCTGCCCCGTCCTCATCTGCGCCCCAGTCATTAGAACTAGGGGAAGACCTGTCAAGTTGTGAGTAGTGCCTGTCGAGTCAGATCACTTCCAGGACTCCTCGATCCCCCATCACCTCTCCCTGGCGGAAATTCCCCGGCACTAGTAAGCCCAATTCACAAGTCCCAGTCCCAGTTTGCTCTTTATACTCACCTTCCCGATCTGTCTGTCCAGAACGCCGATCGTGTCGGTCCTTCCCTGCCTGGCCATCAGCGGACCCGTCATCACACATTTAACATTTTTCCTTGTAAATAAATCCTTTAAACTATCTGGTTTCCTGAGTGCGTCCCTGCATGTGGGTCCGGAACATTGCTAAAACCATGACAGAATAAAATCAATTTTAAATGATTGTTTTTCATAACTCATCTTGTATTATTTATGAGGAACACGCAGCTCTTAACAGAAACACCTCCAACAGAACCGGGCTCAGGATGGAACGGTGGGTTGTTCACATGTTCCCTGTTTCGTTTTCTAGTATGGCTTTTGTTTTTTGTACCCTCATGTTCATCCAACACCAGCTAGAGATGAAACATCTTTGGTCTTTTATCTAGTAGAGATGCAGACACCTGATGGGACTTTTCCACTAAACAAGGCAAGACTGCAGCAGCTTGATGGAGACTTTTCAGGGACCTAAGCATATTTTCATTTGGGGCCCCCATACAAACATGTCAACACCAGATGCTTCTTTGTGTGTATAGCATCATTATAATTCATAATAATAATTCATCAAACTTGTATAGTTTGATGAATTATTTTTAGGACATTCACAAGCTTTTCCTTTACAAGAGGGAAAAGCTTGTGTTATACCAGTATTGTGCCAAAACCAGTATTATTGGTATTGGTTTTAACCTTAGAGAAACTAAAAAAAGGACAAATAAATAAATGCAGATAAGTACTTAAGTGTTCCTCATTATTTTAACAATTTGAAAGTAACATCAGACAAACAATGATTACAGTTAACACGTTTAACATCTTAATTCCTCAGAAGCAGCAGCCAACAGAACGAAGAGATTAACCTAATATTTGTATACAGCCATAAAAATAAAATAGAAATAGTTTTTTCTTTGTGTAATACCATTTAGTTTAGTTATTTAATGTTACTTTAAAAATGTTTGTGTTTTTTTGTTTAATCATGCTTGACGTTCTTGGGGGCCCTCTGGCGGTGTGGGGTCCTTCAGCAGCCGCTTACCTGGTTCTGTCGTCTGGTTCTATTACTTTTGCAATATAATACTAACAATTTGGCAGCCGTCCGCTTGGCAGGCATATTAGTATTTTGCCAATTAATCTTAGATAAAAAGCTACAGTGATAAATCACACAAAATGACACATAAAAACAACCATCATGTTAAACCTTATTTACAACATTTTAGAAAAGCATTCCTTTAGATGTGATAAGAAAGGATTTTCTGATTCAGTCTAGTCTAGCATGCTAATAAATGACAATATAATCGTTGGCCCGGCTTTTAATTTGGAACGGAAGCCTGTTGTGTCCAGATAAGCGCTGCAGCAGTCGGAGCTGTTCGCAGTGCAGAGCAGACAGGACGCACCATGGCACCGCTTGGACTGAAAGCCATTGTTGGAGAAAGTAAGAACAATTTTATTGTCTTCCTTTTTAGGAATCCATTTCGGCCATGTGACAAAGAAGAACTGGGTTTTGTCTCTGACGTGAAGTACAGTCAGTGTCCCACTGTGAGTGGATGTTGTGAGGTGCGTGAGGCGCGCCGCGAGACGGTCTAGAAGTTTGAGGATAATTGTCGATAAAAAGTAATATGTTGACGCAGGTTTCTGTGTTCGCTCAGCTGTTTTTGCCCCTGATGCCCTTGAAGCCGATTTCAGCCAGTTTCTTAGGTTTCTACTGAACTGTAGGATACACGGAGCCCTTATTCTGGTGTTTGTTGGAAAAACAGGCGCATGGATACTTCGGTCGATGTAAATCCTGCCTCTCTAATCTTTATCTGTGGGATTAACTGTTGTGACAGCTTTTCAGAGGAAGAGGAGAACAGTGGAAGGAAGATCAAATTCAGTCAAACCCCAAAACAGATTAAAAAGTCTGTCTCATTACTCAAATCCATTTCACTTTGTTTAAAATAAAACCCCACAGATGGGTTAGTGCTCATTTACTCTTTGATTCAATCTTGAAATTCTGTAAATAATGACAAGATGTTAAAGCTTTAGATTTTTCCATAAATCAATTACGACATAAAACACATCCTTTAAATTCAAATACAAATTAATTTCAGTTTATTCTAAGTAACAAGCTGATGCAGCATTTTTTTGGGGATCTGTAACACATAAACATAAAGATAATATTAGAATACACACACAGCCCTCCAACAAAGACATGAAAAATTATAGAATCAGTGTTGTATTTGTAAATGTAAATGTTTTATTCTCACTGTAGTTCCGTATTTTTCCAGTTTTTGCCAAAAGTTGTGCAGCAATCAGATGGTTCTGTTTTGGGTGTTGTGGTGCTGTTTGCCTGGTGGCAGTGGAACCACAAGGTGGGAGGGGTCTGGACACTATAAATACAAAATTGTATTTAATTGAAAATAGTAAGCTGGCTTCAATCAGTTTGTTATGTCCACCAGGCTTTTTTAGTGGGGTAATATTAATGAAGACCACACAAGGATTTTCTGACTTCAAGATAATGATAATTTATTAAATTATATTAAAGAAAACCTGAAAAGGAATACCTCAAACGAGAAACCAAATTAGATTAATGAAAACTCATAAATAACCAAACATAAACAAAAGCCAAAACAACCCTAACAAAAACCAACTTTAAGATACAAACCAAACCAAATGTGGTTCTGAGAAGGGAAAGCTTCCTGTGTCCTGCATGCAGCTTCAAAGCAGCAAAGCAACAATTAGGGCAAACTACACTTACAGAAGGCCTGTGTCCAGAACTCAGCAAGAAAAAAAGACAGACACCTACTGGAGCTGTAGTTTTAATCAAATTGCTGTCAACACTCACTTTTAGTAAGTTACTTGGCATTTGTGGTAGAAAAGTCTGTCCAACTCACTCCACTCGAGTTTGGTTAATTTAGAAAAAGTATGTTTTTTGATAATTGTGTGTTTGTTCCAGTGCTTTGCCTCAATACTCCATGCGTCCATGATCCAAGTACAAATGCTTTGTTTGAGTTTTTTCTTTCTGGAGCCAATAATTTATCTCATGTGACTCATGATAAAGAGATAATGGTGGAGTTTCCATGAACCACATTCATATAGCAGAAAATCAGAACAAGTCTCCATGTTTCATTTTATCTTAAGCTAGGTTACAGTCAACTAACAATGTTTTTTTATTATTATTTTTGGGGGGGTTGCATTAATGCAATTAAGTGCATTTTATTCTACAAGCAAAAGTCCCAAAAAGTATTCTGTTTCTGGTATTCCTGTAAATCTGACAAACAACATCTGCAAATGACAGTGATGGTCGAGAATGAGAGTGAATTTATCTTTATTGTATATTGTATCAGACAGAATATTTTTTGAATACATTATGTATTTCAAATATTTGATGTAATTAGTATTTCTGTGAAGTGGGAGAGAGGGATGCTGTGGTGGTGCAGGGTTAAAGCACACTGAAAAAAAAATCTGTGGTGAAGTGAATGTAACCTGAATCTGAATCTACACAAATATATGTAGTATAGAAGACATTGTAATTTTTTTTAGGAAATAAATTAAGTACTAAGAGTAAGGCACCAACGGACTAACAGTTATTTGAAGTGGAGACAATTTTGAGCTAGCAGAAGTCAGTAAGGTGGCTATTTAGTTTATGTAGAGCTAAGCAAAATTCATCAAGTTATTTTAGGTTTGCAATACTTCAACTGCATAACATAACTTCTTTAGTTTTTATGTTGCAATAATTGATTCTATTGAGGCAATTGGTTTACATATGACAGTAGGGATTGGCCAGCAAGGTAACCCACAATGCAATGTGCCATCAGCAGCAGCAACTAGGTAAGCCACTTTTTTATTTGTCACAAAAATTAGTTTTAAGATGTTAAGGCAAAACCATAGACTCCAAAGCTTCATCTGTGTAGTCAGTTCAAGAATGAAGCTACTTTCAGAGCAGTAGAGCGCTTATTAGCAAGTTTTTAGCATTAACATGTGCTTATATTAAACTGCACCATGAGCTGTAGCTCATTTTCATGATCCCACTCTGCCTGACGGTATAGTCTTGCATATGATTATGTTTGTTTTACTGAAAAAAGTAAAGTATCATTCCTTTACATCTTTTCTGTCAAAGTTTGAGTAGATGAACGAATAAAAAGCAGGAGACAGGAACTGTTTCAGGCCAGTATTTTCTTTTTAAGTAGTTTATAGTTAAAAACCCTTAGTCTTTGGTTGTTGATTGAGCAATTATAACATACTAGATTTTAAGCTAACTTAAAATTTTACAGCATACTTAATTTTTTTTGTTAGTTGTAACAAAAAGTAGTTCATCTACTTTTTGTTAGTATTGCAGTACTGCAGAGGTCATGAGGTTGGGACTCTGCAGCATCCCCCTCTCCCACTTAACAGAATTACGTAAAATATTTGAAATACATAATGTATTCAGAAATATTCTGTCTCATCAAATATTCAATAAAGATGAATTCACTCTCACTCTTGACCATCACTGTCACTTGCAGGTGTAACTTGTGTGTCAGATTTAAAGGAATACCAAAATCACAATACAAATGTTCTGGTTTGGGACTTTTGCATGTAGAAAAAAAGTGCAATTAATTGCGTTAATACCCCCACCCAAAAAACAAGACTGAATTCATTTTCACTGTATACGCCAGAACAGTTTAAAGCAATTCCACTGATATCTACTGTTTATACACTAGACCTGCGGATGGAAAATAAAAATAGAACAACAAAGCTTGTGTAAAAATAATAAGTCTGACTTTCACAGGTGTGTGTGTGCATCTGGTGCTTTTATATGGTTAAAACAATTTTTATTCATTTAGTGAAGTAAGAAGCCAGAAACCTGTACTCAAGTCAGAGGAGTACTTCAAAGCAATATCACTCAAGTGGAGGTAAAAAGTACACTGCAATAAAAATTCCCCTAGATTGTACATTTGGAATGTTGTGTGTTTGTTTCCAGCTTTCTCCTGTCATTTGTCAATATACCTCTGGACAAGACACTTAGCCCTAAGTTGGGTACTGATTTATATATAGATTTATGAACTTGTGTACATTAATGAGCATAACTATTAAGCGTAAAACTATAGTCACAAGTGCCACATAAATTCAGTCCATTTATCATCTAAATGTAACTGAGTAAATGTGAGTATACTGCTGAGAACGGCAATGCTGTTCACACCCTTCAATCTTTAAAGCTATTTAAGGACAATTTATTATAACCAGTTTTTCTGCTGATTATGCTATATGTGGTTGAGTATTTGTGGGTTGAATTTTATGGCTACTGAAATGAAAATTGAACTAGTTCATGTTTATGCATTCTCATTTGGAATTCTCAAATTAAGTTCATATCCTCAAAAATGAACTCAATGCCATTTATTCCTCCTTTTCTCTGACGTATTATTCATATAAATATAAATATAGTATTGTATATGCACCACAGTTAGCTGAAAAGCACAGATTTTCAACCCAGTCTACAGATAGATGGATCCACCTTGTAGTTTAAAAAATATGATGTAAACTTAATCCTGGGTAAACTCCTCTGTTCTCTAAATATTTTTCCAAAAGCCTTTTAATGGAAAAGGTAATGTAATTAATCAGAAACATAAGGTAAACTAAATATATTAATCTTTGGTTGGACAAATAAGCTGATTTGAAAGATATTTTAAGGAAAATTAGGAATATATTTTTTACATGAAGAGTTCATAAATCTTTCTGATTTATGAAACAGAGAAATTTTCTGTAGTTGAAATATGTTGCTTTTCACACTTGTCTCAGTCTGAAGTGGTACTCATGTCAAGAAAACAGACACATTTCTAGTTTTATGTTTTCACAGATAAAGTCTAGGTTTCAGAGATCTCATAACTGGGCTTCAAAGAATCTATGTTCAATATAATATAGTTCAGTTCATGTTTGATCAGCTTAAATAAGTAAGATTTTGATTAATAGAGGGTGAAATGTACAGTACAGGCTTCATCAGACATTCCAATCTAATAAGGTTTCAAGTCAGGTGACAGTTTGCAGAAAACCCATTTTCATACTGTGTCTACACTGGACACATCATAGATTTAGCTGGTGTCTGTGTGGGGACATGGTGAACATTCAAATCAAGAAAAGCATCTTCAGTGTGAATATTAAAGCATAAAGTGCACACTGAAAGGGCTTTTTTAATGTAAAAGCAGTGAGACATAGACTTGGAGAATTTATGAATATGTGAACCTAAAAGTTTTCTCCTGTGAGTTGCTGGGCTCTCTTCATGGACCTTATGGAAAACCATTAAAGTTGATCTGATCAGAACTAAAATTATCACCTTGGAAATTAAATAAATCTTACTTTTGCTTGTATGTATAATAGTCCAACAAATACCCTGCACACCATGTTATCATATCATACCACATGTGATACAGGGATATGCTGGGACAGTCATTACATTTTTGACAATGCCTACAAGTTGTAACAAAAAGTAGATGAACTACTTTTTGTTACAACTAACAAAAAAAAATAAGTATATACAAATATACTACATTTGTATATTTGTGCAATATTCATAGTGTTTCCCTATTGGATGACTCTAGTGTTCTGTGTTTTTTAGTGTGTGTGTAAGCTAGAACCAGGCTGTTTACATGTGACGTCACACCCACTGACACAGAAAGAGAACAGAAATAGCGGCAGGGATTGGTAAGAGGATTGGGAGCAGATTAGTGGAGTGATTGCAGCAGATCCCTCCTACTGAGTCTCTTCATTCTCCATCTGACAGATTGGACTTACACAGTGCTGGAAACGCATCAACTACAGTTGGAGAAAGACTTTCAGTGTCTGTGTCATCACTGAGGTGTGAGAGTCGTTGTTTAGCACAGTTAAAGACCACCACAGTCAGGGCTGCTTATTCAGCTTCTGCTTTGGAAGTTATGTGGCCAAACACTGTAAATGCAAACATGGTATATAATAGAAAATAGTAACTTGATAGCAAGTTTTCATCAAATTACTATCAACACTCACTTTCAGTAAGTAATTTTGGAATTGGTGGTTGAACAGTCTCTAACTTACCAACTCATTTCTCACTTGAACTGGATTGATTTAGAAAAGTAGCAATTTGATAATTGTACTTTTTTTCTGTGTTGAAAAGTACTTTGACACAATGCTGTATGCATCCAAATACAAATGCCTGACTTGAGTTTTTTTTTTTTTTTGGAGCCAGTAATTTATCTCATTTGATTCATGATAGAGAAACTAATCCCAGCGTTTCCATGAACAGGAGCACATTCACACAGGGGAACATCAGAGCAAGTCAATGTATCATTTCATCTTAAGCTAGGCTCTTAGCACTATGCTAACAATAACAGTCTGTGTTTGTCAAAGACAGGACAAGCACTGTGTGTTGACCTATGATTAGAGATATCACCAGTCAACTAACTTAATGTTTTTTTCTGGCCATTAATACAATTATTTGCATTTATTTCTTCATGCAGACATCCCAAGCTGGAACCTTAGTGTTGCGTTTCTGGTATTCCTGTAAATCTGACACTGAAGCGACCGTGATGGTCGAGAGTGAATTAACCTTTGTTGTATATTTTATTAGAATATTTTATGCTGATGTAATTAGTAATTCTGTGAAGTGGGAGACGGCGGTGCTGCGGTGGCGCAGAGGTAAAACAACCCATGTATGGAAGGATGCCTTAGTCCTGGATGCTGTCACAGGCTCAATTCCCAGACTGGTGACCTTTGCTGCATGTCTTCCCCCTCTATCATTATCCACTTTCCTGTCTCAAGAAAAGGCCACTAGAGCCAATAAAACCTAAAGAAAAAAGGAGAGAGAGGGAGGCAAAGACTCATTCAAGAAATTTGGTTTAAGTGAACTTGAAAAATAAGTAGTAATTTATAGGTACTTAGTCATCCTAAGTGGGGTTAAATTTGTATCAAGCAGTCCACACACACACACACACACACACACAATTCACACAATGCATGACAAATAAGTTACATTAACTTATTTTGTGTCAGTTGTACTACTTGATTTACTACTGCTTTCTTACTGATCTTAAGCTTACTTTTCTGAATTCTTTACATATTTTAAGTAAGGTGAACTAATTAGATTTTACAGTTTATTGTCCAACACTAACAAAATATTCCATCGTACTCTTCATATCACATGGTATCAGTCAAAATGTTTTGTATTAACACAGAGATTAATGTTACATATTCTTTCAATGCATTTCACTGGAACAACATGATGTAGAATATGGGATGTTACGACCCCGAGGTGTAGGGAATCAGGGGTTGTAACAAAGTGTCAAAAGAAACAAGTTAACTTTAAAATTATTTTTTACAAACAAAGTACAACTTAACCCAATTAATACTCAAAATAGGACTAAAATAAAAAGAGGGTTAAGTCCAATTTGATTAAATGACGAAAAAACAAAAAACAAGTCAGTGTAAAGTAAACTCAAAAGGAACACAGAGGGCACACCAAGCCTCCTTAACACAAGCTTCTAGATTGATTATAAGTAGTCAAAAGCAGAGTTAAACTGCTTTGCAGAACAAAATAGGTCAGCAGAACCAAAATATTCCAAAATTGCCCAAGACAGTCAACAGTTACAAGCAAGCAAGCAAATTAAGGTGGGGCATCTGAACAAAATCTCTTCCTACAAGCTGGATTGGTTGCAGGAGTCTTTTATAGGGAGCAAGTGGGCCTCATCAGCGTCTGATTGGCTTGACAATCCCCTGCTGGTCCAATGATGTCGCTGCTCTTCTGCAGCTTTCAGGCAGCCAATCAGGAAGGTGTTGCTCTCACAGCTAAACCTGCATAAACAAAAGAGCCTGGACAGCTCTAGAGGCCAGGGGTCGTAACATGGGAATGGAAGGAAAATTAGACATGATTTCCATTTTGTAAACAATTTATGTCTGAAAATGTGACTTACATTTGTATTCATCTCCCTGAGTCAGACCTGTGTAGAACTACTTATCACTGAAATTACAGCTAGAAAGTCTTGAAGCTTGACTACCAGCTTTGTGTCTAAAAAGACTGAAAGGTTTGCCTATTGTGCTTTGCAACAAAGCTCAAGTGTTTTCAGTTTGTACATTTAACATTTAAAGTCTCTTCACAGATTTTCAATTGGATTTAAGTCTGGACTTAAGTAACCAAATAATAAAAATAATTTCAGTGTAGCTTGGGTTGTGTGTAGTGGATCCTGCTAGAAAGTAAACGTCTGCCACAATCTCCCATCTTTTACAACATCTGAAAGGTTTTTTTCCAGGACTGTATTTAGCTGCATTTTTCCAACATTTTTTTCAACAATAACTTTCTTCTTGTTCTTGTTCAGTTGTCCATAAATACCAGAATGTGGCATGACCAACTAGTAGTTGTCCTGTCAACATATTTTACCATGTGAAATTTGGGGAAAAGAACTGATAACAGGCAGAAAACAGCTGGAATGGGATTGAGAATTAAATATTTCTATTTCTATTAAATATTTCTATTCTAAATATGGATGCAACTCCTTACTAATGAAGTCATTGTGACTTCATTAGTCAGTCACAATGACTTCAAATAGTTATTCAATTTCTGTAGAAAAGTCTTGAGATGTTTCTACGGCTTAAATGGAGCGCACCTGAGGAAAATTCATCTGATTGGACTTGATCTGGAAAGACTCACACCTGTCTGTATGAAGTCCCATAGTTGCCAGTGCATGTCAAAGGTAATATACCAAACATACAGTTGAAGGGATTGTCTGTAGACCTCAGAGACAGGATGGTTTTGAGGCACAAATCTGGAGAAAGAAGCAGAAACATTTTGTTGAGCTTTCAATGGCTTTGGGCAGGAAGGACCTCCTGACTGAAGACATTCTGTTGTTCTATGACAGTCTCAGGGTTATCCATAATACTCTTTAATTTATGAGGAGTCCTTCTTTACACTATAATTTTCAGAGGTTCCACTGAATGGGCCTTCTTCATCATGAACTTCTGTCTCTGAAACTTTTCACCTCATCCAACCTTCCTTGATCACACTATAATCAGTCTTACCACCAGAACCATACAAGGGATTTATGATAAACTTGACAAAAGCACAAGGTTTCATAAAATGGCTGTAAATATGCTTTGATACATTTATTATTTATTTTTAATCTTGTCCTGAAGCTCTGCAGTTGACCGTGAAAAGCTGCAAAATGTTTTTTAATTTTATTGCAAATGATGAATTAACGTGGGTTCAATTTTAAACTCCTACTGTTGTTTTCACCTTTTGTCTCTTGACTTTACAGAGATAATGAACAATGTGATTAAGAAGGCAAGAGAAAAAGGAAAATGGAAGGTATTTGTGCTGCTCTGATCACATTTTTCATCAAATATCCTTCAGTCTGACCTCAAGTGAAATGCGGATCTTCTGTTGCCTTGTGGAACTGTGCTGTAGGTCCTGGTGGTGGACAAGCTGAGCATGAGGATGGTTTCATCCTGCTGTAAGATGACAGACATCATGTCAGAGGGAATCACCAGTAAGCTCCATTTGATTCTATATGTGAAATCAATTTTGCTTCATTTAAACTATTCAAAGTTTTATTCAGTTCACACTTTTTGACAATGTTACTATGTAAGAGTGTTGTTTTTTAATAATTTGGTGCTTTAATGATTTAGTCTTTAATGAACAGTTTTTTTCTGTGTGGATCTTTAAAAACAAGAACTGGATGCCAGGATATAAAGTTATTACTTCTCTCCTCTCCCCACAGGGTGGGCTTTTACTGCCCCTCTCTGACTTGACTCTGATGATCAATAAAACATTATTTCAGTGCTTTATCCTGAACCATAAGGCCTGAATGCATATTGTAGTATCTTACTGTATCATAATAAATGTTGGATAGAATACTTTAAATAAGATCAGCACATACAGTTATAGATTTGAGTGATGTGTGACGAGGCTTAACCTTTACTGCCTGTGCTCTTCAGTTGTAGAAGACATAAATAAGCGGCGGGAGCCTCTGCCCAGCATGGAGGCCATCTACTTAATCACACCATCAGATGAGGTAAATAATTGAGGACTAGCCAATTATTTAAAGCCTAGTCTTTATATTTATCAAAGATTAGAAGATATGTGTCAACTTATTGTTTGAGTTCATACAAGTATGTTTATATGAAACCCGAATAACTCCTTTTTATATCGATGAGCTGCCTGTTCCCAGCACAGTTTGGAAGGTGTCACATAGTTTTCTGTTGTTTTAGTCTGTTGAGGGTCTGATTGAAGACTTCAGAGACCCTCAGGCTCCGAGGTACCGAGCAGCCCATGTCTTCTTCACTGACAGTGAGTTCATTTAACCTTCTCCAAATACAAATTGTTTCTGTTCCATCTGATGTGGTAAATGTTTGGCTGAGAGTCTTTAGTTATAAATAACTATAGTCCTCATATTGTTGTGCTAATAAGACTGTTTTTATTATCTATTTTACATTGCTGAAGGACTGTAAGAAAATATACATTTTAATGCATCCTAAGGCTTCAGTGTGGCCCATGAGCAGGAGCAGATAATCAAACACAGAAGCTTATAGTCATGAAGAATATTGGAAAAAAAAAAAAAAAAAGATCTCCATTGCAACATCAAGTGCAAAACAAATATTGAAATAAAATTGCATTTGAAATTGAGAGAGAAATACAGAAATGAGCATGAGCTGATTAAAATGCATTAAAAAATTGTCATACTCTTTCATTTATACTGCCCACTTTGTGGGCACACTTGACCCCAGAACAGAACCAGCCTTCTTTATCAGACTATTGAGCCTTTTTAGGTGAAGAGATGATGCTCTCAACAACAGACTTATAGAACATCTGTAGCATTTTGCTGCAAACCAGTCCAGTCTGCTCTGTGTTTCTTTTAGACGACTTCACTGTTGTGTCTACAGTCCAGTCTGTTGTCCAGGTGAACACAGAGGTATTTATATTCCTCAACCACCTCCACTTCTTCTCTCATGATGGAAATAGGGTTTGATCTAACCCTGTTAATCCTGAAATCAACAATAATCTCCTTAGTTTTTATTTTTACATTAAAGATAAATTTTCCCACCATGACACAAAGCGGTCCACCAGCTCTCTGTACTCAGTCTCTTGTCCATCTCTGATACACCTGACACCTACAGTCATCTGAGTATTTCTCTAGATGACAGAAGTCTGACGTGTACAACTAATATGGCTTGATTTGATTACAATACATTTGTTTCTTTAAATCAGTTATTTCTATAATAACCTGATCACTGCCACAGTCTATTAAGGGCCTTCCTGTCTTTAATAGACCATTCAGTAACAGAGTCTGTATTTCCTAACACTATAATGTTATGTTATTGATCCCCTGATAAACGATAAAACCTGGACATTTTCATAAATCAATGAAATACCTCTGGACTGAACTTGAAATTTTGACATTGTGTTGCTAACACTTAGATTTTGTCAAAAACTCTTAGGCAAAAGTGAAAACATTGCACAACACAAATAATCACCCGACCAGAACTGGTGTTTAATAATAATTCATAATAATTTAATGAAGCTTCAAGGCAGATAATTTGCCTGGAGGAATTTTAATGATTGAGGTACTCAAATCATTCGAGGAATCATTACAGCCCTAATTTATTTGCATATATTCTCTTTTAATGTTTTCTAATCCAAATATAACTTAATTAGGCATCAAGAAAATAAATCAATAAAGGAAATCTTTCTCAAAATTTAGGTGAGAATAACTGATTGAAATGTGATACTTTGCAGCGATCCCGGACTCCCTGTTTGGACTGTTGACCAAATCCCGCGCCTCCAAAGCCATGAAGGCCTTGACTGAAATCCACATAGCCTTCCTGCCCTACGAGTCTCAGGTAAGACAAAGGCCAGACTGGGATGTGTCATGGCAGGTGAAAATTCATCCACATTATCATTAATGATAGAGGATGTTATGAGAATAGGACTTGTAGAACAGTTCAGCTTTGTGTACAGATGTTTAGTAGATATTTTGGAGCTCTGATTATGTGCACAGTTGTGCTGGAGATGATGTGTAAGATGCTGTCTGTTTTGTTTTGGGAATATTCTTTCAAATTAGACTTGTTTTCATGCAGGATTTTAATATAATGTATCAGTACAAGACAGCAACTTTGGAAAAGTTTGGTTGTCAGAAGATAACATTAGAATAGTTACTGCCCTACTGAGTCAGAGTAATTGCCTGAGTAGGTAATGTGTTGTTAAAATTGGTTTGAGTTGCCCTTTTTGACTCACTTTTGAACTTAAAGCAGCTGATTGGTGCCTTGTCATTCATTTTGTGAAAAAGCCAGAACAGCACTACCAAAGATAGACGACAGAGCATTACGTGTGTTCAGGAGCAGTAAAAACTACACTGTAATCCCAATAGTGCTTCTTACTAAAAAGAAGTTATTTATTTGTACTCATTTCAGCTAAATAGTGAGAGTAACTTTTATAAATTGTTACTCTTGAGTAGACCCAAAACTAACAGTTTGATTTTCTAACTCATTTACAATAAGTACACATATGCTAATCATTTATTTTGAGTATTGTTGCTTTGAACTGTTCAAGTTGTGATCACTGACTCAAACCAAAGAAATAAACTCCTCTTTCTGGTGACATCACTGAGCTTGCACACGATGGTGAGGCGTTTCCCTGGACTTGTCGGCCATTAGAGGAAAGTTTCAACAAAGAATTTTAGCAACTTCAGTGTGAAAATTATGAGGTAAGTATTTTTTCTTTAAAGAATATATATTAAAAAAAACATGACATTTGGAATTATAATGTTAACAATAGAGTAAAAGTGTTTTAAAGTACCTATTTTGCATAAAGCTGGTCCATATTTTCATCAGCTCCTCCAGTCTTCTTCTTTATGCAAAGTCCAATCAGCTGAGGAGGATATACATCCATCCTGACTGGTAATCCAGTGAACTTAGCAGTAGAGCTGAGGAGAATTGGCAAAAAACATGAAAAATTTTTGCATATATGCTGGGTGTAGAAGTGAAAACTGTAGTTAAAATGATGAAACTCTATTTTACCATGACGTTGTGTGATACGTAGCTTTGAAATACTATTTCCCCAAATAAGCCGCCAAATTTATCCAGGCTGACTTTAAGCAATGCTAGATGGCAGCTGGGTTAGCATGGCCCATTTTTCTGCAAATCAATAAAATAGTACAATAAATTCACCTTTTCACCTTCAAGTTCTATTTAAACATTTAACAGAATTAAGGACAAAATCCACATACATGCAGAAGGAGGAGCATCCCTGGCTGGCCTTATTGATTCCCTTATGAAGGAATCTTTAGGAATTTTCTAAATATGCAAGGTATGTTATTCTTGGGGATTACACTAATTTGCCCATCAGAATTTTAAAATAGATAATAAGGAATGAAGCTTAACAGAAAATGTTAAAAAGTAGCTGATAAAGTGTATTTATTTTCACTTTTATGTCTTTGATATGGATATTATTGCTCAATAATTTTGCACTCTGTGTGGCATTTTAGGATATGAAGGAGTCCTATGAAGATGCAGTTGCTCTGGTGATTGATGAGGATGAGGAAGAGGATCCTGCAGGAGTTCCTTTCTCACCACATTAGATGTTTGTTGTGCTTGAGGATCAATTTGGAAAGACTTATAACTTATAAACAGACACACTAGTGTGTTTGTTTGGGCTAATCTATGATGTGCATCTGAGCTATCCTGGAAAGTGTTGTGGATTTTTTTTGAGTTCATTCATTAATGTTGCATTATTACTGTTTGCATAGATAAGTGTTGAATTCTTGTAGTTCAGCTATATTTGCATTTGTTGTGGGTGTGCATCATTATATCAGAATATTGTGAACAAGTTAAATAATAATTAATCAAAATGCATCTTCTGTGATTGCTATGACTCATGACAACTAAAACAATTTACTTTAAAAAGACTGACATTATTCTGACTTTGTACAGTATCCTAATTCACTGATGTACACCTAAAATCAATGTTTCAAAAAGCATTTAACAATTTGAATAAAAGTACAAATAAATAAATACCTTTAAGGTGTCAGCTTTAAAAGACCAATTTGTGATATTTGATAATGGCTTTTGCAGTCATGATATATGTTTGAAGCTGCAGTTTTGAGTTAATAAAAACTGAATGGAAAAAGTCAAAGTTTGTTGTGTTCATAAGACTCATACAATTTTGTGCAATCGGTTTCTCCATTTGGATGAGTAACTCCAGTAGAGATCGAAGTTGTTTAAATAAGAAACTCTGAAGTTAATTTGACTTAATTTTAAAGTGAACATGTAATCCATTTAAATAAGTATGAATAAATAGAGCATTTTAGTCCAACATAGTTAATGGTTTAAGTTGCAACATACTAAATAAAATGAGTTAACAAACAAATGTATTTGAGTTACTTTATCATTATTGCTTTGGGTTCCCTAGACTCTTATTATTAAAGGTAGAATATTCTATCTTTTTACATGTATTTTAAATACAGAGCTGTTTGTAAGAATGAAACGGTATCAGACAGGGGAAACAAGTTTTTGTTGAAATTAAATTAAACACAAACATCCACAAATACAGATCCCTGCAAACTCTTTGTTGCACATTAATGCAGCGGACTGCATAGGTCACTGTGCACCTGAAATTATATGATATTTTAATATACACTAATATTACCGTAGTCATGCAGCTTCAATCCCACATAATATTCCTACCAACATGCTTTATTTAACACGGTTTAGTAAAAAATAAGTGTTATTAAACTATAATATTTTAAAGTACATGGACAAAATCACGTTTTTTGGTTTTCACAGACGACCCATAAAACCAATGTTTTTTGGTCCATGAAAAACTTTTATGCTGCTATTTCTTCCAGCACAGCAGCATAAATATCCACATGACATTAGTGCTTACAGCCTCTGTAACCCTTATGATCTTTATTCAGGTCTTCTCCCTGGATAAAATGGATGCCTTCCAGGACTTCTACAGCCCCTTCAAAGCTGATGTGAAGAATAACATGTTGGAGCGTTGTGCTGAACAGATAGCCACCCTGTGTGCAACGCTCAAAGAGTATCCTGGAGTCCGTTACAGAGGGTGAGAGCAAAGCATTTTAACTTTCTGTCTTTGTTTCTCTTTGCATTGATATGATGGAAGTAACTAGTTCAGCTTTGAGACAACATCCTTTGGAGGTGAGGGGGAAAAAAAGAGCAAATAAAAATGACATCCATTTTAGTGCTGACCATTTAAGTTTTGAATGCTAACCAAATAAATACAAGGTAATACAATTTCTATAGATCCTTTCTTCATCGCTGTCCTATAAGGTGATTTGATTTTAATGAATAAAATCAGTTGAATTATCAGCCACATGATGAAGCTTCTATTAATGTTCTTTGATTTCTACACTGAATTTTCATTTTAAACGGAGGCCCAGATTGCTTGCTTTGTTTTAAAGTTGGAACTCTTTGTAATCAGATACATTGTCATTTAAAAAAAGACTAAATCACAACCAAACATGCTGTGGTTGATGGGACAGGAATAAGTAACAAACTTTGTAATTACTACCTGTTTGTTTCCTGTAGTGTGAACTTACCGTCCTGTAAAGGCTGTTTATTTGTTTCTTCCTCTATTTCAGTGATTCTCAATTCCAGTCCTCAGGCCCCCTGCTCTGCATGTTTTAGATGTGCCTGTATTTCACAACAGCTGATCTAAATGATTGCATTACCTCTTCTGCTGGCATCAAGTGCTGCAGAAGCTTGTTAATCGCCCATAGATTCAATCCAGGTGTGTGGCAGTAGGGAAACACCTAAAACATGCAGGGCAGGGGGGCCTGAGGACCGGAATTGAGAAGCACTGCTCTATTTTGACCCAATAGTGTTAACCCTGACTGATTTGGGATGATGTGATGTGAAGACTTCCTGTTCTTGAGTTTAGATTTGAAGCAATTTTTATTGAATTGGAAAAAGAAATAGCAGTGAAGAAAAGTTGCACATGTGCCTCACATACCTTATATTTAAAGTTTTAAATCCATTAAAACATTAAAAGAGTTACCAAAACTCCTCAAAGGTTGGTAATTGGTGAAAAAAACAACTTTAGATATCATAATGATTCAAACAACTAGGATTAAAAGGTGAACCAGTGAAAAAATTAAGGTAATTAAAGTGTCTCTTCTAGAAATTTGTGATTAGAACTAAATAAGGATTTGAGCTGAAGGCTAATATATCCATATATCTATGTTTTGTATCAGGGAGTACAAAGACTGTGCAGTTCTTGCCCAGATGCTTCAGGAGAAACTAGATGGATACAAGGCTGATGACCCCACTATGGGAGAGGTATGGGATGGAAATACATCACCAGTGAGAACAATCACACTAACATGAATAACATTATAAATATGGATTTTTCTAATGGTTTTTAGCTGTTTGTTTTTTAGGATGGAATGTAAAACATACAACTTCAAGACTTTTTAAAAAAACATTAGGTGTTCATGTGTATTTATTTTGGATTTTGTCTAGTCCATGCATTACCAGTATTAAAGTTAAAGGCACTAAAGTGAACTATACTTTTTGGAGACATGTTCTTTGGAAAGATGCAGAGAAACCATGAGTTTGAGTTGCCGTCACGAGTTTGAGTCCCGGCCCATTGACCTTTGCCACCTGTCTTCTCACACCCACTTTCCTGTCAATCTACTGTGAAATAAGGCCAATAAAGCCAACAAAAGAGAAAAGCCTTAATTTTATTATTAATTTATTGTTTGGTATCAGTGTCCTGTTGGAACATCCAACTGTTCCCAAATATAAAAACCTGAGATGATTAGAAGTAAAGTCAAAGAGTTTGGAGGTAGTCCTATTCTTGGGTCCATTCTGTGTGATGCATCAATATCAATGGTAACCTGAAACACCCACAGACTACTACTGCCACCCTCTACCAATTGCTTAACAAGTGGTAGAGTGTTGTTAGGTGGAAAGCCTTAACTTGACCCCACCAAATATGCTTCTTCTTGTTATGGTTGAATAGTTCTACCAAGAGAATCCAGAAAGTTAACTTCAAACGTCATGTTCTCATAACCAAAAACATGCAGACTGAGAAAGATATGCTTTCTAAACAGGTTGCATCTTTCTTGGTTGCATACTCTTGGTTGATGTGAACATTAAACTCAATTCATTGTCAACATCAAAACTTGCTTTCCCAGGATCTTCCAGTTTATAATGGGATTTAGCCATGATTGCTCCTAAACTGTTCCTAAACACTCCAGTCAATGTTTCAAAATGAAGGGTTATAGTTTGGGTTGTAATGATAACAGTACAGCAATGTTGTATTTTACACAAGGACAAAGACCTCAAACATACATTAAACTTAGATTTACATCAAGCTTCCAGAATAACCCTGGAAGCTTGGTAGGAACCCCCGAGTTCCTACCTGAACTCAGTAGGAATTTTGCATTAATGCTTAAAAGCCTGATTTCTGACAGGACAGCAACTACTTTATATTAGCTCCTTAATTCTATAAAGAAAAGGGACCAATATCCAGACACAACTGCAGATGATTTTGTGGATGGCTACCAAAGCTATGTGATTTATTTGCAACTTGCTAAAGGTTATTTATTCAAATGTTCATGCTGAACTAACCATGTATTTAAACTTTGAACAGTTTTGACAATAAACTATCAGCTTGGTTCACAGATTTTTCTTTTTAAAGCTTATTGACATTCGTTTTTGTATAATAATTTCCACCGTACAAAAAAATTGTTAAAATGCATTATTATAAGGTCCAAAATGAACATGAAATTCATATGGATGATGAGCAGACAAATGGCAAAGTTAAGAGCTATACAGAATCCAGGAGACCCAGCTCTGTGGATCAGCAGTCCTGTGAAAATCCGACATTTAATTATTTTCAAATACTTTGCTTTTATTATGTGATTCGTGAGCCTGTGTATAATACGTTCATAATCTGTTCATTTACCAGTGGGCTAATAGATTATTGATATCTGTTGAACCTCTGCATACTTTTTTTGTGAAACAGAAATAAAAACAGAAACAGAAAATAACACAGTACCAATGTGATAAAATTCCCTAGTTTCTAAACACAAAATGCTGTTCATTTTAAAGTGTTTACCCCAACACTGTTTAGTAATCAACACATAAACAAATTTGTTCTGTAAATAGATTTTCCTTACATTTTGTGTTTTGACACACATGTTAAATCTGCCTAAGATGATTAGCTATATCCAACAGCTCATCATCAGATAATTGGCACCAGCCCTGAAATCCCAGAGAACATTAGAGATTTACTGCATTTCTTGGGCTCACTGGATCTTCTCACCCTCACTTTCTGTTGTCACTCTTTGGCAGCTGCCTGTACCCTTCAGTTTACTATTTTTTAAAAATCTGCTGCAGTATTTGTTGATCATATGCAGTGAATGCCTTGTTTATGCTCTGATGCAGGGACCAGACAAGTGTCGTACTCAGCTGCTTATTCTGGATCGTGGCTTTGACCCTGTCTCCCCTCTCTTGCATGAGCTCACACTGCAGGCCATGGCCTACGACTTGCTGGGCATTGAAAATGACGTCTACAGGTACACATGTCCGGTTCAAATTCAACTGGAGAAATCTAGCTCAGTGAAAGAAATCCCATATGAAGCACTGAAGGGAGATGGAAATTGAGCAGAATTGAGCATCAAGATAATGGCAGGCTAGGTGGCCAATCATTGTGAGCTATGATATGTAGGAAACTGTCTCTGAATACAAGACAAATGGATAAAACCATCATGTAACTATCAAGCAACACTTTAGAGGAATCTTGCTGACACCATTTGGAATCTATGCCATAAAGATTAAGATGTTTCTGAAGTAAAAAAAATGGGTTCAGTCCAGCAGCAAGATGTACTTAAAATGTTTGACAACACTACTTTTAATCTCTGGTTCTAGTCCATAGTTCCACTATCCTTGAGATATATTGTCCTGCATTTTCCATTGTTTTCCTGCTTGATTTAAAGGATTAAGCCATTAGCCACCTGTGGTCCAGCTTGAACACCAACCCATCTCTCTGAGATTTCTTGAAGCAGGGACTTGCTGAAAACATGCAGGACATTGTTCATTGGGTTCTCAAACTTGTTTTCCCTGCTCTATCTGACCACTGAAATACAACAATAGGCATACTAATGCAAATCTAAAACACAAATATGTTAATGAATGTGATGGATGTTAAGTTGATTTAACATCCATCATATTAGCTGCAGTAATACTTACTGTAGCTATTTAATAACTCTCTGGTGCACAAAAGTTGCATCTAATCCTGCTTCCACTCTCGCTCAGTTATGAGACCAGTGGAATGGGGGAAACCCGAATGAAGGAGGTGGTTCTGGACGAGGATGATGACCTGTGGCTGACTCTGAGACACAAACACATAGCTGAGGTGTCAACGTGAGTGCTTTCTGTTTCAGGACCCAGAAGAGCTTCTCATGCCTTTTTCTCTAACTCTTCCTTATCATGTCACTCTGAGCAGGGCTGTGACTCGCTCTCTGAAAGAATTCTCTGCCAGCAAGAAGATGAACACAGGAGAAAAGGTAGAGGCCAAGCTGTGTTCTTGCTGTTTCACTGTTTTGTACACAGACACATGAAGGTACAAGGAAAAGGTGGCAGTGGTGTTCTGTGACAGGACATTAGCCTGTGCTTTGTTTGTTAACGGGGTAGATGATCTGAAAAAAAAAATGTTCATGTTGAAAGTGAATAAAAATCAATTCTTGTGGAGCAATATGCTCTGGACTAAAGGCACTTTGAAGTCATTGAATTGACCATGACCATCTCTATGTGTTAAAATAGTTTAGTCAAAAGTAAGAAATGCAACTGGACAATAATAAGAATAAAATCCGTTAAATCTGTTCATGCAGAAAAATTCCAAGTTCATTATATACATTCCAAATTTATCTGAATTATCAAACAATGCAGTCAAGCTCAGTCCAATATTCAAATGACTAAAAATCTATCTAAGGAAACCTAGCACATGACATTGAGTCACTGACTTGGAGTATTCACTCCTCCTGGAGTAGCAACAATGGACAGCAATTCCTCAAACTGAGCAGGTAGCAACAGAGGAAAGACCCTTTAACAGAAACACCCTTTAACAAGAAGAAATCTCCAGCAGAACCACGACATGAACAGTGTGAACAGCCATCTGCTAGGATCAACTGGGGGGTTTCAGAAGTCTGAGCAGACACAGACAAACAAAACAGCTCAGTAGCACTGATCTAGGAGTAATTTCTATGTACAAGTAAAAGGTTAAAGGCAACAGTAGCCCCTAAATAATGCAACCAACAAAATGAGTTTGAAATAGTATGTTATTCCTAACCAGAAAATATTAAGCTGTGTGTTTTATTAAGCTAACATTATTAGCTTTTTCTTCTTTTGCTCTTTTCTTTGGTTTATTTTGTTTGTATGTCTTTTTAAATCCTGTAAATCACTTTGTATTATTGCCTTGCTGCTGAAAATGTGCTTTATAAATAAAATTACCTTTACCTGTTACCTTTGTGATTTTGTTGTTGAAACATGACAGAAAAGCTATAAAAATAACCACTGTATGCTAGCAGAACATGAATGGTTTGGGCACAAATAAAATTAGGAATATTGTGAAATAATCATTATTTCTTTTCTGTCTCACTAGGTTACTAAGTAAGTTCTGTGCTTTGCTTTCAGACCACCATGAAGGAGCTGTCTCAGATGCTAAAGAAGATGCCTCAGTATCAGAAAGAGCTCAGCAAGGTAGAAACTCAAGACCTGCATATAAAAAAAAGAAAAAAATTCCCTTCTCACCCTCCGCGGGTGGTCCCTCTCTTTCATCCTCTGAGCTCGGGTCCTCTACCAGAGGCCTGGGAGCTTGAGGGTTCTCCTCCAGTATCTTGGCTGTGCCTAGAACTGCACATTTCTGGACTGAGATGTCTGATGTTGTTCCTGGGATCTGTTTTAGCCATTACTCCAGTTTTGGGGGTGACTGCTCCAGTTTGGGGG
>NW_006800030.1:1778166-1786674 GCF_000485575.1 Poecilia formosa | reverse complement strand
TATATATATATATATATATATATGGAAATAATGTGATTCTGATAGCAAATGCTAGAGATGGTCTGAGCAGTTATTAGTTGTAGGGAGCTATTACTTTTTCACATAATTAAATAATGATAAAAATCTGCATTTTGTATTTATTCACATCTTTTTCTGATATTATACTTTTTGGCTTGATGATCTGAAAATGTAGACAAAAAAAATCTGAAGAGATCAGTAATAATATTTTATAGTACTGTGGGATACTGACTGCTGATGAATTATACACCTTAATAATGAGAACTGTTCCCTTATAGTCCATAAAAACCTAAAAAAAATAATTTCCACTTTTCCATGTGTCAGATTAACTGAGCACTCTAATTTGCCCTTATTGTATGTTCTGCGACTCTTTGTTGCCCTTTTAAACTGCATAGAGAAATTCTCATTCATTCAACAGGTTTGGTCAGAGGTGTTTCATTTACCACAGAAGCATTATGTTACTCTTTGTATGATCACATAACATTGCCATAGTAACTAACTCTATGGCATGATCAGCAATCATTAACATCTTTCTATCAAAAAATCCTTGGCAACATTAATACATGTGCTACTAAGAGACGATGACTTGATGTTTCATTAGTCATTGTTATTTATGCCAAACCTGCTAAAAGCACCTTTCCTGTCTTACTTTAGTATTCAACCCATCTTCACCTTGCAGAGGACTGCATGAACCGCTACCAGGGTACAGTGGACAAACTCTGTCGTGTAGAGCAGGTATAACACTCAAACACATGCGTGTGCATGCACACACACACATGCACGCAAGGAGCCAGGGTAATCTATGGTTCCCATTCTTTAGCCTGTTGGTTTTACTGAATCTAACAAGTTGGGTACCGAGGAAGTGCCTTTATCCCCCTACATCAGGGTGGAGTATTGTATAGAAAGGGTACAATGTATTTTAGAACATTGTTCCGAGCGCCCTAATTGAATAATGAATGAATCACTTCACATTCAGATATCAGGATCAGATTGGAAGTATAAAAACTGGGTCGGAGCATCTCAATAAAGAACCTCAAAAAGAAACTTTGCTCCCCCACCAGAACCAATAACTTGACCATGCATTTAACGCACACTTAATTTAACTGAAAAAATATTAATTTTTTTAAGTGTAATCATTTGTCATTTACTGATTTGCAGGATTTGGCAATGGGCACAGATGCAGAGGGTGAGAAGATCAAGGATCCCATGAGGCTCATTGTTCCTATCCTCCTGGATGCCAACGTCAACGTGTCCGACAAGATACGCATCATCCTGCTCTACATCTTCATGAAGAATGGTCAGATAGCATCAGTGCTTCCAGTTCCTTTTTTATGACCTTGCATATAAAGTGTTGTCTTCTCTGTAATTTAATCTGGGTCAATGTTTCTGTGTTTTGTATTAAGATTGTGTCATTATATTAGATATATATGCATATATATATATTTTTGCATTTTGTTTTGCTGGTTTGAAGTTAATCTCACTTATCCTGCTGTTTGCATAAATTGAATATGTGACTGTGCATGCTTGCATGCATGTGTGCTGCATGTGTATCTGAACCTCTGTGTCAGGTGTGACTGAGGAGAACCTGTGTAAGCTCCTGCAGCATGCTAACATCCCACCTGAGGACAGTGACATTATTTCCAACATGGCCCACCTGGGCGTTCCCATTGTCTCTGAGGTGAGCAGTTCTGATCAGGGAGACGGCTACGATCCTTCAGTTTAATTATGTTAAACATAAAGTTTGTTCAGTTCATTCAACTGGTTAAATTCAGTTTTTATTCCAAAGGTTTTAATCTAAGGGAACTCAATGAACTGCATAGTAGGGATGAGTGACATAGACTTAAAGTTTTATCACAAAATGTTATGGTACTAATTTAATAACAATATAAATGACAATACACACTATTTATTACTTCTTTTTTGATAATTGTATGACAGTGACTGCACAACATACCAATCACAATCCCACAAACACAAATTCTGCTCTTGAAAAAGACACCCTTTTGTAATTAACTTTTAGAAGACATAGTGGGGAATATGGATAAATTGATCTGCTTGCTTTGACTAAATTTAGGCCAGTAAAGTTTTAAATTTACTTCAGAGTTTTATGAGGCTTTTTTTTTTATTACTTGAGTGGTTAGCTCATCATCAGGGCATGCCTCTGACGGCAGAGGAGAGGACAGAGAGGGTGTGGGGGAGGAGGTTCTTGTCAGACAAAATTACTAAAATGTAGGACACTGCTTGTTCCAGCACTTCTCTCAGAAGAGATGGAGCAAGTGGCTGGGGAGAGGGAAGTCTGGGATGGACTGTTAAATAGGTTTTAAAATCCAGAAATGCTACTTTGGGACATATATTATACACTGTAAAAACAAAACAAAACATTTCAAAATGGACACTTTTTTTTTCCAAAGAGGAAAAATGTCAGGTGCGCTATCACCACCTAGTGTCTGTCTGTGCATGTCTCTATTCCTGACATTTGGAATTTCATGTAGCAAAGTCAGAGAAGCAACCTTGTTGTATAACTAACCTAAAGTCATTTTTAATTCTACATTCACCGATCTAATGTCCCAGTCTACTCACATGTATATTAAATGATTTATGTTTGAAGTGGGACAATGCTGATCTAAAAGCATAACCTCTGCAGTCAGACAGAGCTGAGACACATTCCTCTCCATATCCACATTGCAAATGAATCAGCCAGCCAGCCAGCCAGCCATTTTCTTCCGCTTCATCCGGGGTTGGGTCGCAGGTACAGCAGCTTCAGAAGGGAGGGCCAGACTTCCCTCGACCAGCCACCTCCCTCCAGCTCCTCTGGGGGAACCCCAAGGCGTTCCCAGGTCAGCTAAAAGACATAGTCCCCCCAGCGTGTCCTGGGTCTTCCCCGGGGCCTCCTCCCGGTGGGACGTGTCCGGAACACCTCACCAGGGAGGCGTCCAGGAGGCATCCCGATGCCCGAGCCACCTCAACTGGCTCTTCTCGACATGAAGGAGCAACGGCTCTACTCTGAGTTCCTCCCGGATGACTGAGCTTCTCACCCTATCTCTAAGGGAGAGCCCAGCCACCCTGCGGAGGAAACCCATTTTGGCTGCTTGGATCCGTGATCTCGTTCTTTCGGTCATGACTCAAAGCTCATGACCATAGATGAGGGTAGGAACGTAGATCGACCGGTAAATCGAGAGCTTTGCTTTTTGACTCAGCTTTCTCTTCACCACGATGGTCCGGTACAGCGCCTGCTTCACAGCAGACGCTGCACCAATCCACCTGTCGATCTCCTGCTCCCTTCTTCCCTCATTCATGAACAAGATCCCAAGATACTTAAACTCCTCCACTTGGGCCAGGACAACCCCCAACCCGGAGAAGGCACTCTACCCTTTTCCGGCTCAAGACCATGGCCTCCGATTTGGAGGCACTGATCATCATCCCGGCTGCTTCACACTCGGCTGCGAACCGCTCCACTGAGAGCTGCAGATCACGACTTGATGAAGCCAATAGGACCACATCATCGGCAGTAAGCAGAGATGTGATCCTAAGGCCACCAAAACGGATCCCCTCAACACCTCGGCTGCACCTAGAAATTCCCCCTGAGGGACACAGTCGAACGGCTTCTCCAAGTCCACAAAACACATGTAGATCGGTTGGGCGAACTCCCATGCACCCTCCAGGACCCTGCTGAGGGTGTAGAGCTGGTCCAGTGTTCCACGACCAGGACGAAAACCACACTGCTCTTCCTGAATCGGAGGTTCGACTATCTGACGGACCCTCCTCTCCAGGATCCGCGAATAGGCCTTACCAGGGAGGCTTATGAGTGTGACCCCCTGTACTTGGAGCACACCCTCCGGTCCCCCTTTTTGAACAGGGAGACCACCACCCCAGTCTACCAATCCAAGGGAACTGCCCCAGATGTCCATGTGATATTGCAGAGTCGGGTCAGCCAAACACAACCCTGCAACATCCAGAGCCTTAAGGAACTCCGGGCAGATCTCATCCACCCCCGGGGCCCTGTCACCGAGGAGCTTTTTAACCACCTCGGCGACCTCATCCCCAGAGATTGGAGAGCCCAATCCAGAGTCCCCAAGCTCAGCTTCCTCAACAGAAGGCATGTTGGTGGGATTGAGGAGGTCTTCTAAGTATTCCGCCCACCGGCCCACAACGTCCCGAGTCGAGGTCAGCAGCACACCATCCCCGCTATAAACAGTGTCGGTGCTGTACTACTTCCCCCTCCTGAGACGCAGGATGGTGGACCAGAATTGCCTCGAAGCCGTGCGGAAGTCTTTCTCCATGGCCTCTCTAAACTCCTCCCACGCCCGAGTTTTTGCCTCAGCGACCACCCGAGCCGCATGCCAAAAAGGCCCAATAGGACTCCTTCTTCAGCCTGACAGCATCCCTCACTGAAGGTGTCCACCAACTGGTTCGAGGGTTGCCGCCGCGACAGGCACCGACAACAACTTTGCGGCCACAGCTCCAATAAGCCGCCTCGGCAATGGAGGCACGGAACATGGTCCACTCAGACTCAATGTCCCCCACCTCTCCTGGAATGTGTTCAAAGTTCTGCCGGAGATGGAAGTTAAAGCTCCGTCTCGCAGGGGATTCCGCCAGACGTTCCCAGCAGCAGTCTCAAAGAGACTGGTTCCTGAACCAGAGTCATCCGTCGAGGTGAGACCGACTATTTCTAGCCAGAACCTCTCAGCCTCACACACTAGCTCTGGCTCCTTCCCCATCAGAGAGGTGATGTTCCACGTCCCAAGAGCCAGCAGCTTCTGCAGCTGAGGATTAGACCGCCAGGGTCTCCTCCCTCGGCCGCTGCCCATCACACAATGCACCCGACCCCTTTGGCCCCTCCCACAGGTCGTGAGCCCATGAGAAGGGGGACCCATGTCTCCTCTTCGGGCTGAGCTCGGCCGGGCTCCATGGGTAAAAGCCCAGCCACCAGGCGCTCGCCATCATCCCCCACTTCCAGGCCTGGCTCCAGAGTGGGGCCCCAGTGACCCACGTCCGGGCAAGGGAAAACCAAGTCCAAAGTTATTCCTCATCATAGGGGTCTTCAGGCTGCACTTGGGTGACCCTACCAGGGGCATAAAGCCCCAGAGAGCATAGCTCCTAGGATCATTGGGACACTCAAACCCCTCCGCCACGATAAGGTGGCAGCCCAGGGAGAGCTTGAATCACACATGTGCAAAAATAAAAACATGTTTAATTGGTGCTTACAATTCCAACTCCTGACTTACTATGGGAGCGTTTCTGAATGTGATGGTTTTATAACTGAATATGGGGTTGTGCTGTAGACATTGACCAAGCTGTACCGTTTACCAACATGAAACGTTAACTGCAGTAGCCATCCTTCATCCCAAAGGGGGCAGCACTAAGATGGTTTTAGTCCAAATGTTGCAGAATAAGTTTACTTGAAAATGTAGCAAAATATAGCACACCTAGCACCCAATTTATGGTGGATATCTGCAAAAGATTTTGTCCTTAATTACTCTTTTGAACATATTTTTTCTGTCCATTTGAAAAGGTCTACTGGTGTGTTTGTTGCAGGGAACTACGAAAAAGCCCAAGAAACCTGACCGTAAGGAACGGGTCAGTGAGCAGACATACCAGCTCTCCAGATGGACACCACTCATCAAAGATCTTATTGAGGTACTGCTTTTACGGTGCAACAACGGTAATGATGATGATAATAATAATAATAATAATAATAATAATAATAATAATAATAATAATAATAAGTAAATCTGCAAGCAGACCTGTACAGCCCTCGCAGCCAGCACTAGCATTTGGCATCCATCCATTTTCTATACATCCTTGTCCCTTAGTAGGGTCGGGATGGGTGCTGGTGTCTATCTTCAGCTAACATTCCAGGTGAGAGGCGGGGTGCACCCTGGACAGAATGCCAGTCTGTCACAGAGACAGACAGTACAGGACAACAAACAACCATGCCATTTAGAGAAACCAATTAACCTGACAGTCATGTTTTTGGACTGTGGGAGGAAGCCGGAGTACCCGGAGAGAACCCACAAACTCCATACAGAAAGACCCCAGGCCGGGAATCGAACCCAGGACCTTCTTGCTGCAAGATTTACTGTGTGTTAAAAAGCTTGTAGTTTATGACAGAAAGATTCCATTACTTATAAAAGAGACCTGTTTCAGTTTCATGTGTCACTCTTCAACAGTTTGTTGAGTAGTAGGATCCGTATCAATAGTATTAGAAGCAATATATATTTAGGTTACTTTTACTGTGTCAGTTGTCGGCCATACCAGCAATATTAATATTGGATATTGACATTGGCCCACATGTTCATAATGGTGAATCCCTACTATTTAATTATTTATGTTTTAAAATGTCATCAGATCTTCTGAGACACTGACCTTCTTGCTGCAAAGCAAGAAGGTCCTGGACACGCTGGAGGACACGCTGGAGGGACTATGTCTCTCTGGCCCATCACATTTGGCAAATCTTTCAAATAGCCTTCAGTCCAGTTTAATGCGAGGCCAGCAGCATGTCTTAAAAGTTTTGCTGAAACTGGGCCTTCAAGAAAGGAGTTATTGTTACTTCCTGTTTTGTGTGGAAGGATTGGCGAGGACTTCCTGTAGGGTAAGCTACAGGTTTGAAATTTGCCATTCAGCCACGCCCACATGGTTCAACCACCAGCCAGTGTGGAGAAGATTCATCATCGTGTTAGTCAGTTGACACAGGTGTAAAGCTATATGAATAATAGAGTAATCAAGAGGATCCAGCAGAAAACAGTCTGACAGAAAGACTCAGTGTTAGCTATGACAGACATATATGAGGCATTTCGGTGAACACACAAACGATTTATTAACTTACCTTCTAAGTTCTTTATGAAGCTTAACACATCCAGCTTAAATCTGTTCTTGTTGTTGGAGCTTTTGAGGATGTCTGAATTATTCAATGAACATCAGCGACCGAGGAGCCATTGCTAGCATACTAGTTCCCTGTGTACTAAAAGTGTTGAATGTGGCGAAAAAATGCAGAAGTGCTAAAATGGAAGTCCATGGCATACAGGCAATTGAATCATGACATGAGACTTTGCCACGCCCACATCCTCCACTGATGTCTTCTGTCACTGGACACACTTTCATGTTGATTAGGTCACAGGAATCAGATAGGAACAGATCAATGTAAACAATGTAAGCAGCATGTCACAATTTAACCATTGAGTATTGTAAGGGAGCTTTGGGTCATGACTGAAAGAACAAGATCACGGATACAAGCGGCCGAACTGGGTTTCCTTCACAGGGAAACCCAGAGTAAGGGCTCTCCCTTAGAGAAAGGGTGAGAAGCTCGGTCATCCGGGAGGGACTCAGAGTAGAGCCGCTGCTCCTCCACGTCGAGAGGAGCCAGTTGAGGTGGCTCGGGCATCTGTTAAGGATGCCTCCTGGACGCCTCCTTGGTGAGGTGTTCCGGACATGTCCCACTGGGAGGAGGCCCCGGGGAAGACCCAGGACACGCTGGAGGGACTATGTCTCTCGGCTGGCCTGGGAACGCCTTGGGGTTCCCCCAGAATAGCTGGAAGAAGTGGCTGGAGAGAGGGAAGTCTGGGCCTCCCTTCTGAAGCTGCTGCCCCCGCGACCCGACCCCGGATAAGCGGAAGAAAATGGATGGATGGATGGATGTAAGGGTTCGGATGGGGATCAATCACTGAAAGTTTGTTGTCTTAGTGAGTTTGAGACCTGGCCACGTACCTTCGCCATGCATAAAAATTCACTGTTTTGATAACTTTTAGTAGGCCATGAAGAATAAACACTTTGAATACAATACTTTGCAGTGCTGTCGCTGCTTGGGCCTAATAATTCAGAATCTTGTATAGAAAAATGGCAGAGCAGAATGTGTTTTGATCATGTTTCTACAGGATGCAATCGAGGACAAACTTGACCCAAAACAGTACCCATACATCTCTCAGCGACAAGTCTCTGCCAAGGCCAGTGCTCCGTCAAGGTGCATATGTGCATATGTTTTTTTAATGCAACTATAACTATTACATGATGCAAATAAATGTACATATTTGACCCTGTATTAATGGTTGATATTATTTCTGTAGAAAGAATGTAGATGTTCCTGAACTATAAATTATTTTCTGTTCAGTATTGTGTTACAAAGGCTGTTTTTTTCATCATCCAGTGCTCGCTATGGTAACTGGCACAAGAATAGAGGCCCCACAGAGATGAAGACCGGTCCCAGAATCATAGTCTTCATAATTGGAGGCATGGCATACAGTGAAATGCGCTGTGTGTATGAGGTCACACAGGCCAATGGCAAATGGGAGGCTCTGATTGGTAAGTTTACCACAACAGTCTTTAAGGGAAGACTACTGATGTTTTGGGTCTGGATTTGATTTGGAATAAAAATATAACTCTCTCAGATGTAGAAATGCAGAAGATTTACTGTGTGTTAAAAAGCTTGTAGTTTATGACAGAAAGATTCCATTACTTATAAAAGAGACCTGTTTCAGTTTCATGTGTCACTCTTCA
>NW_006800030.1:1745483-1777611 GCF_000485575.1 Poecilia formosa | reverse complement strand
AATAGTATTAGAAGCAATATATATTTAGGTTACTTTTACTGTGTCAGTTGTCGGCCATACCAGCAATATTAATATTGGATATTGACATTGGCCCAAATGTTCATAATGGTGAATCCCTACTATTTAATTATTTATGTTTTAAAATGTCATCAGATCTTCTGAGACACTGACCCACATCCACAGCTTAGTAAATCCCAAGTTAATTAATATGTTTGCACCATTATTAGTCATGAACAGTTTTATCTCTGCCTATGCCTAACAAGCTTTGCTGCAGGATTCCATTTTAACTGAGCGTTCAGGATTTTCTCCTCCTGTAGGTTCCACCCACATTCTCACACCCCCTAGATACCTTAAGGATCTGCAACACCCAGACTTCCTGGATCCCAACGCCCTACCAGAGGGCGTAGAGGAATCACCGGCACAATAAAAACACATTCTCAAGTAAATATTTAAATGTTATGTTCCCTTGTGTTAGCTGCTGGCTGTCTGACAACCCTCAGCACTGTTTCCTTCACTTCAGTGTGTGCTGCTATTGATGTTGGCTATGTTTTCCCAAGGTCTTTCCAACACTGACCCCGTCACATTGATGGCTCAGTAATTACTGGTTTATTCAGCTGCAGTGATCACTTTTATAAAGAACTTATAAAAGTGATCACATACGTATAAAGACAGCCTCTTATAACAAGAATCTGTGGAATATCAGAGTTGAATATTCACACATGTGGAACCAATCACCCTAAAGATAAGGCATCACCGCAAACACAGAAATGTCATGCTTTTCAAAATTTATGAACATCAGAATGAAGTAAAGTTAATAATGAACATTTAAAAAAATTTTTTTTTATATTTTACATTTCTGAAAGACCTTTCTGAAAAAATATGAACATGCTTGTGAGTTGTACCATCTGGTAACTTTTTGAGCTACCCAATATGTTTCAGCCAGGTTACCGAACTCATTTGACACCAAGCATGGTCAAATCTACAGTTTTCCCATATAATTTACAGTAAGTCAAAAACCAAATGTTCATTCTGTAAAAATGGAACATATTTAAGAAAATACCAGATCAGTTTATACTCGTATCAGGTCACCTCAGCAACATGGCCAACTGATTAGCTTGAAACAATTTTTTGATGAAAAGCAAATAATTGTTCTGTGACCAGCTATGCTGTTGTTTGTGCTATGAAAAAGGTACAACCTTTCAGATTAAATTTTATTACAAGAATTATAGCTTCACACTCCAAAGATTTCCTAAGAACTACAGTTCCACATCTGTTGTTTTGCAGGGATTGTGCTCTTAGACATGTTGCCAACGCTGTGTTACTGATTTCTACAGCACAGACACTGTAAGATGAACAGAAAATCCCTTTGTAAGCTTATTTCACCTTCCTGTGTTGTTCAGTGTTTTCCTGGTTTCATTCCCCTGTGTGCTTGTTCTGTGTCTCCAGTGGCATCTGGAACAGTTTCTTTGCTTTATATATTTTTTGTTGGTTCTGATCATTGCCTATCCATTTAACTCAACCTACTTTCTTTTTGAGGTTATTTCTTGCTATAATGGAAATGTTATTTATTTTTTCTGTTTATGGATAGTCTGATAAATAGCATAATTTGTCCTGAAGTTATTACCAGGATAAACAGCATCAAATGTTCTGTTGTACATTTGATGTCATGCTGAATGAGTTTTGGTATGGAATTATAAACTCTGTCATGCTCTCTGACCTGCTGTAACAGTATAATACATTTAAGTCATGTAATACATCATATAAAGTAAATAGACTATGCTCTTGCCTCCAAATATTTATCATTCATAGTCATCAAACTATGAATTTCCCTCCACTCCCGAAGGGTTGGAGGTTTCCGTCAGTAAGGGATCCATTTCTCTGATTTGGTTTTGCTCCCTTGCTGATGAGTTTTCCCCAGATTGCTACTTTTAAAGCAGAACCAGCATGTGTTGTTTTCTGAACAACTGGAACAAAATTAGCTCTTCCTTTGGATGCATCTGGGTACTTCCAATCCCCATTGACATCACTTAACACCGGTACCTGCAACACTCTGACATTAACTGGTTTCCAGTCCTTGAGCCAAATTTAATTCTTACCACAACACAATTGGTACATCCTATAGCATGAGGTCATAACTCAGCTGTTGAACCATCACAACCTCACTCTTGATCAAACTCAACAGATTGTTATGTCCTCATTCTGTTTCTAATCATGCATTCTGCTGCCATTAACTTAACGTATTAATGTCAGTGTCTTTATTTAGAATTTCATTGAGCCTGATTTTATTCCTGTAAGATTTATGTCACACTTAAAAGATGAACATGGTTGGGTGATGTAGTGGTGCAGGTTTAAAGCACAACCCATATATGGAGGCTTTAGTCCTCGACTCAGACGTCACATATTCGAGTTCCGGCCTGATGACCTTTGCTGCATGTCTTCTCTCTCTCTCATTACCCACTTTCCTGTTAATTCACTATCAAATAAAGGCCACTAGAGCCAATAGAACCTTTTAAAAAAGATGAATATGGCAGATTATTCATGGTGTCATGGTCCTAATAGGTTTATAGTCAGGGAATGACAAGAGGTATTTAGAGTTTTATTGTTGGTTATAATTAACATAAAGAGGTATAGTTAAACTATAAACCAGCAAGCATGTTAAGGGATGAGTGGGAATGAGTCAGCTCTGCAGAATAATCAGAACCTTAAAGAGCATCTCAGACTTTGGTGCTGGATTCTGAAAGATGTTTTTGAAACACTTTGAAAATTCTTGAAATCCAGTTCTTTCTAGGTCAGACACATTATGACATCAGACGCTCATTCTTAAAATGTCACCTTCTTAAAATCATGGTCTAAATCATAAAACAAAAAAATGACTTTTGGCAATAAATGACTTTTGCTGTTATTTTGGGAAGGTGACAATATGCATGTTTGAAACTGATCAGCATGGAGCTGCTAAGAGGAAAAGGTTAAAGCCTGTTTGATTTTGCTCAGGTCTCTTAATCACACAGACATTCTGATATCACACTGTTTTCCTGTCCAGTTTCAGTCAATATCTTAGTGTTACAAAATGCATTTGAAGACCATTGGATTTCTGTTTATCAGAGTCTCCAGATAAAGATGCTGAAAAGTAACCCTGTATTTTCCTGTGTTTTCTCAGGATCAACAGAAATCCTCACCCCGTCTTGCCTTCTTAAAACCCTGAAAGATTTGGAGAAGGGAGAGCAGCCCAGTTAACGTGTTCCTTCATCAGCCCCCATAAGTCAAACCTTTGTGCAGCCAGTGTTAACCCCCAGCCTAAACGTAGCACTTCATGTTGTATACTTTTGAGCCACTGTAACGTGACGCTGTTGTTTAAATGATAGGTTTGGTGGATTTGCTGTGCTGAATTTTGCTGCAGTTTGTTTGTGGCATATAGGGAATTTATGATGATTGAATAAACTTGTGATTTAGTTTAGATAATAAGATGGCATGTCATGAATAACATATTTATTCAGAGATTAATTTGTAACAAAACAGTTGTGTGTTTCTTAGGAGCAAGCAATGATATAAATATGCAGAATCATGATATTTCATGTGACATGTTGAACCACATGGGACAACAGAAAGCCACTCTCATAATGGTTTAATTCAACTGCCACCATTTAGTTTGTATTTTCTTCATAATCAGTTGTGTTTGTAGTGTTTAGTTACCTTTTAGCTCCAAGAGTTTGCTCCTAATGCTGCTGTTGGGTTTCATTGCACTGTAACATTTTATTTCAAATCTATAAGAGAAGACTGATTTCCTGACAAACACTAAACAATGCTGCTGTTATTGTTTTAACATCTGCAGTTGTGAAGGAGCTAATAAATTTGTTTCAATTAAAATCTAGTTTGGTTTTTGTGAACGTCCAATCATTAACTCCTCTGATTTCATGCTTGGTGTTTGACCTCTGACCTGCACTGTTAACTATGGGACATTAAGTAAACAGGTGTGTGCCTTTAAAAATCAAGTACAGATTTATAAAAAAAATAAATAGTTGAGACTATTCCTTATTCCGTGCATGAATGTTTTATAAAATGAAGTCTAAACACATTGAGTAAATGAATAAGTTCAAAGCCAAAAACTTATATTAATATTGTTTTACTTCTAAGAATGAACAACTGTAACTTTGGTTTCAAATAATTAGGATCATGGATGATTCCTGTTTTCTTTTCAGAAGAACGCCTAATTACTTGCATTATGATAACTAATAAGCTATGGTTATCATATTATAAATGAATGCTAAATCAGAAGCTAATTAGGTTATAGATGTGATTTTGATAATGAACTTGAAATGATGTAAAAGGTGTAACTTAAATGAAAGTTAAGTTGATTAACTTTGATTAAGTTAATCAAAGTTAGATAGTAGGTAAATGTTAGGGAAAAGGGGAACTAAAAGGAGAGCAGAGATGACCAACAACTCAGTTTGCTGATTTAGAAATAGATTGTTGAGCAACTCAAACTGTTGAAAGAAAAAGATTGTGCAGGTAGAGGGTGTAGGGTGACCTGGGAACAATCCCAGGACATGAACACAGACATGTCATAATCTATCTCTTTGTTCTGTATTTAGTTCAGTCCTTCATGGTTTGGGTCCCAACAGTTAAGTTTGATTAGTTTAACATCAGCTCACATAACATTTTGCATGTAGGTCATAAAGCTTTTTATTCTAATCTGCACAGAGCATTTTTGGCTGCTGTTTCCTGCAAATTTTAAAAAGAACACCTTATGACTTTCTTAACTATGTCTTCTTGTGTTTCTTTCATAAATATAAAATACTGTAACACATTAACATTCTGTTATTGAGATGGTCCTGTGGCTGTCACTACATTGTATTAGGATTTAAAAGTATTATCCTTAGAAATCCTTCTGGGTTCAGAAGATGAACTTGGTTTGGATCACTACTGTACTGACATGAAGGTGTAGTTGCCTATGAAACCAGAGGAGAGAGCCCTTGTCAAAGTGATGAGAGCCACTGAAACCATCTGACAAATGAGGCTCTTTCATTCCAAGAGCTTTGAGGCATGTGAACTATGTCTTAATAAAAGCACTATTTATAGGCTTGTTTCCTTCTACAGCTGCATGGATGATTTAATCAGCATGATAAAAATGCGAAGGAGCTTTTGAATGTCCCAGTACTGAAGCCACAGGATAGAAGATGTCACTGATTATTCTACCTTTCTGTGTGATCTCAGATCAGAATGATGCTTAAATATCATCTTAAAAACTGAATCTCAACAGAGATCCTCTTCTGCAGTCTGTGTGGTGCAGCTTATTTGCTATGAGTGTGCTCAAGGCCAGAAGAAGAGAGGGAGTAGAAGATGTTATGAGTCATTCAATGCTATGGAAACCAGTAGTTTCCAGACTCATCCACCACTGCTGGGCAGCTCATTGCACAACTAAGCGCTGGCTTATATAAGCAGACCATTGTGTCAAGTTCACACCAAAGGATTTCCATAATGCTTTTTGAATTGGTACATTTTATTCCCATGTCTTTAACTGGGTCTTTAATTTGTCTCTGTGCTTACTAATGAGCTGTGTTCAGAGAAAACAGTTTGAACACTGTTTAGTTTTTCCAGAGGGCTGTTTCACAAAAGTAGGATTACAAAATCCAGGATAAGAGATAAAGCCAGGCTTGACTAACGCCATCAGTTCATCCCAGTTTTATCAGAAGGAGCGACTATGTCATGCTAGGCTTAAGTAATTCAAGTGAATTAACAGATTTCTTCAGTAGACCATGAGATTGATCACAGATTCACAGGTGCCACGTTAAACATATTGCGTACGCTATATTCCCCACACCAAATGAACATCTTTTAATGGCGGATTTTGAGGAATTAAAGCAGAAAATACTCAATAAGAAAAAAACAAACAAACAAACAAAAAAAAAAAACACATGCTAAAGCAGATCAATTTAACAGTCTTAACTAAAAAAACATCATAATCATACCGGTCATTTGAAACTTTAGCCTAGTAAATGAACAATGGAAGTCAATATTATAACATGTGAATCTGAATCAGCAGATTAATTCATGTTACTCTTTTTTTTGTTCCACATCTAATTTCTAAACAAAATAAATTGTTGTTGATTTCAGGAAAAATCAGCCAAGTCACACAATCCTCCTCATCAATGATGCCGCAGTGGAGTAGATAGAGAACTTTACATTTCTGGGGATACAGATCACTGACACTTTGACCTGGTCCCTCCAAACCTCTGGTCTGGTGAAAAAAGTTCAGCAATGTCTGCACTTTTTACGTTGAATGAGAAAAGCAAACGTCCACCCTCCCATCCTCACCATAGAGGAATAATAGAGAGCAAACTGACCAGCAGCATCTCTGTCTAATTTGGAGCATGCAACAACCTCAGACTGGCAGCGTGTAGAGAGAGTGGTGAGGATGCTGAGAGCGTCATTGGGACTGAGCTTCCTTCCTTCCTTGACACCGCTCCCAGTCGCTGCCTGGCCAGTTATCCACTGGTTTTAGAGTGGATAACTTGAATCCAGGGCTCCGCCAATCACAAAGACCCTTCTACCCTTCTAGATTTATTATTACTTATTTATATTATTATTGGAGCCTTGCAACAAAATTTCTTTCAAAGTGTAAATTTTTAAATGTACAATTGAATGACAATGAAATCTATGTCCACGTCTTATCGATACATGATTGTATGATTTTGCAGTATCTGGGCAGCATGTGTGCAACAGACTGCCGACCTGTCCAGGGTGTACCGCACCTCTCGCCCGGAACGTTAGCTTGAGATAGGCACCAGCAACCCTTCCGACCCCACTAGGGACAAGGGTGTAAGAAAATGTATGTATGTATGTATGTATGTATGTATGTATGTATGTATGTATGTATGTATGTATGTATGTATGTATGTATGTATGGATGGATGGATGGATGGATGGATGGATGGATGGGGCAGCATGTGGATAAAATGTTGACTACAATGTGAAAATGACTTACTGATAACTTAGAGGGTATAAGTCCTGCTGCATAGTCTTTATTTAGTTTAGCTTATGACTGTTTGAGTTGTGATGCTTTTGTTTTGAAGGGGCAATTTCTTGCTTAACTGTCAGCTTAACAGCAATCAAAGACAGAAGGCAAATTGTATCGGGTTATAAAATGTATCTTGCTAGCAGCTCCATTAGCTAAGACAAAAGGCATGCTTATAATGTAAACAAGTATTTCTTTAAAACGTTGTGTGATTTAAACTGTTTTTGTTTAATTATATGCCAAAAGTAAAACTAATTCACGTTGTGAAGGTTATTATAAGTTACCGTAAGTTAAAATTCATCTGCAAAGTATGTAAGTATGCTACAGCTAATATGGCTTGATTTGACTGCAATACATTTTTTATAGTGATTTCTCTGATCCAAATAACACTGTAATGGTCTATTTGTTGGCCTTTCTGTCAAACTACAACAGCGGTCTTCAGAAACAAAATTGAACAGTAAATGATTAGTGATTAAAAAAGACCAGAACAGACAGATAAGAAAATGGAATCACAGACACCTTGCAGGATGGACATTCAGAAACATTGGGTTTCTGAAGGTAACCCAATGTTTCCTTCAGAATTGCTGAAGTTCTCCACAGCATGCGTTCAACAAAGGGTTAGAAACATTCCTAGAGATTTTAGTAGGATAGCATCATTCAGTCACTGCAGAGTTTTTGGCTGTGCATCATGTCATAATTGTCCTGTTGGGTTGGGATCTGGTGACTGTGGTGGCAGTTGCAAGTCCAGTGAGCTCATCGTCATGGTTATTTTACCAGCTTCAGATGATTTGAGCTGTGTGACATGGTGCATTATCTTGCTGGCAGTAGCCACCATAAGATGGGTGCACAGGGTGATTTTGAATGAATGATGAATTATGTGTTACTCTTCAAAAAGGGGAAATAATATAAAATATAATCTGCAGCTACAACACATAAAAGCATGTGAAACAGATGAATAAGGTAGAAATAGTGATAGAGAAAAAATCTGAACAGATGCAAATACCACTAAGCAAACTAAAAACCACAAACAAAGCTTAAAGTCAGTTAAAGCAACATTCCTTCTGTACTTCCTGATACATCCACAGTCGGAGAGTCATCTAATAATCTCAGCATGTAATACAGATCTGAGTTGTCCTTAAAGTCAGTGATGAAGAGGATGAAGAGGAAGAACAAGAGCTCTGTTTTAAGTTAAGTTCAGCTAACAAATGGTCACTAGGAGAATGCTATTTGCATAAATGTCTGGGAGCTTCGGTGCAACAGGCAGACTGTGTAGACCTCATAATTGGCATACTGATACAAACACTGACATAACAAAATGCTACCTGATGTTGGCACTTTAGATATTCAATAACTTTATCAGCCTTTTCAACTTTTCCTGAAACTGCAGTCATCCATGTTCCATTAGGACATGGACATGACAGAAGTATTATTCTAACACAGTCCATGAACGGCCTGCATTGGCCAGCTTTCTCTCTTTGGTTGAACCCCTGTATATATGAAGGCATAATAAGCATAAGCAGGCCTTTTATTGAATGGAAAAGGGAGGTGAAATCCCTATTGAAAGCAGACTATTTCCTGGTGTATTTAGAGTGGATAACTTGAAGTGACGATCTCTGCTGTTAGCAATGAAGTACCACAATCTGGCTTGGGTTTGTCAAAACGCTGTCAATTATACAATATAGAACTGAGATCTTATTAGAAACTTTATTGTGTGCTTATAAACTTAATGCACCTTAACTGAAGTATTATGATGCAATTAAAGAGGATTTTTCATTTTTCATTTGCATCAAACACCTGCAGTGGAATGTTGAAGAGACATGAATTAACTGGCACAGAAATGTTAAATAATAGTCCAACAGTTTTATTATTTTTGTAAATACACCTCTATAAATCTATGTGCAGTCTCTATATGTAGTATCTATTACTGTGTAGTTTATATGTTTCATTGAAATGGCACATCATCAAACCAACACTTCAGATATGAATCAGAATCTTCCTTGACTCAAAAACATTTTAAAATATATGTTTTATAGTAATCATCTCAATGTGACTGTAGCTGGAATACATCACTGCATTTCAAGAAGATAATCACAAAAAAGCAGACTCATCCTAAAATATAATGTAGCAGTATATATTCTAATAACATGTATTCTGGCTGGAACTTCATTAGATTATTGCCACAGGTGGCGTGTGATGCAAATAAGCCACCTGCATTAAAAGTCTAAATCTTTTAATAGATTTAACTTTTAAAAACATTTCTGTTGTTTCTAGTGTACTATTTTAAATTCTATATATTCTTGGCTCGTACATCTTTACCTACATACTTTTATAATTGAATCTGCAATATAGCTGCTAATTCAAAGAATGATACTATTGCAAAAATATGGAATATCTACAAATGACACAAAACAGTTTTGCTTACCAGCAAACACTTCTAGATAAGTAAAATGTATATTGTCATAATTAATGACTTTACATTTTTAAATCAGATCAAGCATTGTAAAAGATAATAATAAAAAAGTCTAAATTTAATATAAATTTTAGACACTCAAAACTCAAGTTGCGTTCTTAGAGTTTTAGAATCCTTTCCATTCTTTCAGCTGACTTCTGTCTTATCAGTTTCCTGTCAATCTGCAGGTGCAGCAGCTCATTAAGGTCTGTAAGCTCTTGACTGCATCCCTGTTTTTGCATGATTGGGCTTATGTGGGTACGGTAATTGTTTTAAAAACGTAAATAAATACAAAGTGGCTTCACTGCTTTTTCTTAGGATTGAGTAATTTTCCACAGGGAACCCTATTGTAATTTTTATCTGTGCAAATTTTTATTCTTCTCTGCTAATCTGGTTTGGGCATATGGTTGCATGTATAGACAAGACCGTTTTAAAGTTGAGGTTAACATTTTCTATTGAAAGAGTATTGAATCTATGGATATGATCAAGGGCTCCGCCAGGAGTCTTGGGCCCGGTGTCCAAAAATTAAATTGGGCCCCTTCTGCGCAGCTGCTGTTACATTTTCTTGAGTCTATCTGACCCATCCAAAGCGTCACAATTTTGAAGGCTTGCAACTGCCTTGCTTTCTTTGGTCCAAAACTAATACTACTTCAATATTTACTTCCAGCTAATTTTCACATGCAACAGTCTGCATACTGTGTGCAAATAGGTTGCTTAGTTTTTTAAAGTTAGTTTTAGCTTACTGAAAGGTCTCTACTCACCACCAACAGTCACAGGAGACATGTAAAATATACTCAAAGCAATCTGGACTTCTCAAAAAAGGCTATGTTGTTGCATTTTGTTCAAGCTGCTCTATATAACTTTAATAAAAAAAATGTCTTCTCCAATTTTGTTTTGTTTTGTTATGTTTTTTTATTATCATTTTATAAAGATTGTTTGAATTTCTGTCAGTAATAAATATGTTGTTTTTGTTGTGTAACTGTAAAAAAAGCAGAGAGACAGGAGAAATCCCTATGGACTCCCTGGAATGATGCTAACTTGCTTGTCACTGAACACAGTGTTGCTCCCCTTTTTCACTGGGACAGAAGCGAGGTTTTATTTTGATGTCTCTAACAACACTTAACAACAATGAGAACTAACTCATCTGTTAAGTGTGTTAAAAGGTACAGGGACAAGTTAATTATATGAATAGAGTTTTTACTGCTAAAAACAAAAAAAAAATATATATATACATTTTGTTACTGACAAGGCCCCCAAATTGTTTCCTATTTCAATAGGAAAATAATAACAATAAAAAAAATAAACAACTATTTTGTGGGAGAGCCCCTTGTCAGTCAGGGCTATTGGAATTGTCTTAAAGTTTCCCCCCTAATCTCCGCTGCTCTACGGACCTCAGTTAGCATGCTAAATGTTACCGTTAACAGCAGCAATATAGGCAAAGGATGGGCTGAATATGACTTGTTTAAAAGGTTTGCCAAAAGAAAACCTCCTCTGTCTAAAATTAATTTGGCAATTGGATTTAAGATTTTAATGATGAACCATAAGACTTGTGAATCTATGACTTGTAGACTAATGAGAGTGGAGAGTGGCCATAATGCTGATTCAAAGCTAAATTCAATGTATCATTCTAGCTTTCAAGGTTAGAGGTAGTTAATTAGGGCATGTTTTGCAGCCTTAGGATCTGCTCACCTTGATGTTACTGAGTTAACCAAATTAGATTAAGAAAAGATTCCAGATGTCGCCGAAGGCAGAAATTACCATTAGAAATGGATATGATCATGTAGAAGATAATTATTAACAACTACTGCTGCTAATGGTGCTTCTACAAGCCGTAGAATAAAGGGATGGACTCTCATGAAAACTTTCTTTTTTCCATAACTGTGAGCCAGAGCCTAAAAAAACAGTTTTTCAATTATCTGAACTAATCAGTTGTCCAGTGACATTCAGAAGCTAACTTTCAATTTCTATCCATCAATATTTTGTGTAAACATTTGGGTGTTCTTTGAGTTGGAGAATACTGCATCTTCAAAGTTCACATGTTCTCTACTGAATTTTGATTTGAAGTTAGTTAAATGTTAGTGATAGTAAAATTTTACAAATCACATTCTGTAAATGTTTTCTATTGCCAAATTAAGAAGTAGCAACACTTCTGCCTATTTCTTTCTTCTCCATTATTGCATTCATTATTATTATTTCTTTTCCCTTGATTTTTAAAATGGTTTGTGCGATGAGATTTTTTTTTCTGCCTTAATATTATTTTTCCCTCTCACTGACTTATAATAAACAGAACACATACACATTTAGAATATTTCCCGTTATAAAACTAAACTAATAACATTCAACTAAGTTATGATTTATGAAATATTAATCTAATATCCTTTTCTTTAATTAGCTTGTACAAATTTCTATAGAGAGTAGTTAGCAGAAATCCAACACATCTTTGTGGTATCTATAACCCTGAAATGAATTGAGGATGTTTAATAGAGAGCATTAATTGAGAGTTCTCAATGGTGCATAACAATTTCTTTTTCGATTAAAGTGTACTGAGTGACTGTCTTTTTTCTAGAACCCTAGCTCAGCCACCAGGAAATCAATATGGTCCTTCTCTTTGGTCTTGAAAGCTTCAGCAATGATTCGGGCGGCCTCTTCGTGTTCCTGTCCTCTCAGGGAAATTCCGTTGACTTCTAGGATGACCTGACCAACCTTCAGCTGGCCACAGTTATGAGCTGAGCCTCCTTTCTGTCAATGTGGAGGAAAGGAAAGAAAGGACAAATTAGTAAGACACACTGACATGTAGATGACTGTTACAGTGCCAATATTTTCTTGAAATAGGTGACGTAGTCACAAAGTACTTAAAAAAGACAAAAGTGGGTGGTTGGGTGGTGCAGAGGTCAGTGCGGGCGCACTGTAGGCTACAGACCTCAATCCGACTGTCCCGAGTGTGACTCCCGTGACTTCCCTTGCTGTATGTCTTTCCCCCCTTCTCTCTGCCCCTTCCTGTTGGACTACTATCAGCCAGTGCCAAAAAAAATCTTCAAAACAAAACAAAACAAAACAAAAAAAACTGCCTAAAGTCCTGGAATGTGATTCAACCCATTTCCAGTGATTACTCAATTCAGTTGATTACATTTTAATTTTGCTGGGTTTATGAGTTAGTGTCTGTCTGTATTCTGAAGTCAATTCCATCATGTCCATGAGGCCACAGAAGACAGTGAAGTCAAGTATCATGTGTCAGAGCTTCATGGACATTTTGAATATCACATTGAAAAGTGATATTCAAAATGTCACTTTTCAATGACATTTTGAATAGTCATTCAAAATGACTATTTTGAATGACTATTCAAAATAGTCATTCAAAATTCAAAATTCACAATGAAGACTAAAACATTCATTGTGAAGCTTGAATTGGATTGGTGCCGTTTCAGCAGGACGGGTTCAGTGGAAGACGGTCTGTCTCCAGCGTTTGTCGGTTACAGCAAATTTAAATGACAGCATTTAAATTTGCTGTAAGAACATGTAAAAAATGTGAATCACTGTGCAAAGAATTATTTGCTATGTAGCTAGTAGCTTCTAGTCAGCAAAGATGATTCAGGCATCTGATTAGATTTCCTGGTCCTACTTAATAAAATACCTTGGTAACCTGACAATCAGAGAGACTGATACAAAAAAAAGTAGACAGGTTGTCCACACAGTCACAGAAAAAAAGTCTAACCAGACTGAAGACTGGAGCGTATTGGAGCGCTAGGTGTTCAGACATAGGATGTTATCACTCCTCACCTTAATCCTCCATCATACACCTGGTCCAAAATGGATTTGCATTAATAAACTGCACTGAATGGTGTAAATATCAGCTAATAATAGAAAAGCTTACTGAAGCAGAGAGATGACGGAGATTATTTTGTACTGTTAAATTGTCCCAACTTTGTTTGTCTCTTATTAAACCAAAACATGCTAGATAAAATCATGGCTTGAACTCTTAATCAGTACCAATTATTTTTGCCATCTTACCTGAATGGTCACAATGCGTGGCAAAGGTTGCCTTGTATTCGCTCCTCCCTCTATAGCAATTCCCAACGTGTTGGAATTTTTCACCACTCTGACTAGGGCAGTGTTGAGTGCTGAAATAGGTGAGCTTGTCTGCTGGGAAACAAGGTGAAGACAGGTAAGTAGGAGATGCTCTGTGGTACATCATTTGCCTACTGATGTTTATTGATGAAATTTAAAATCTGGTCCCAATAGTGTGTTCAAATGAGTGGAGGCAGTTTGTCCTACTTTGAATATGTCAGATTTGTTTGAACTGTCCACAGGCAGAGATATGTGATCATTATGACATATTGCCATTATATAATTCAGCATAGCATTTTATCTTTGTGACTTTGTTCATGAAGACTTAAAGTGTATTAATGTGTTTGATGCTGAGTAAATAAAAATGGTGGTCCAGGGGAGAAAAGTAAAATTGGATTTTAATGTTGAGCCTGGGTCCATGAAAACAGAAACGCTTTGAGGATTAGGAACATCATCAAGGCCAGTACAGCTCCACACCTCCCAACAATCCTTCAGCGCCTACTGGGAACCAAGACTCTTTATCAAAGGCATCATCTTATCAAGGCCAGGACAGCTCATCAGAAATTTTGTAACCTGAAGTGATGATTCTTAACTTTACTGAGAAATTGGATTGTCACGTTTTGCTGGGTACTTCTCTCCTGAGCTCCCAAAAAGCATGTTTCTTGGATAAAATTACTTCTTATCTTAGTGTACCAAAAACAACACCACCTGACCCCGATTCCCCAGAGCACTGTCCAATCATTTCTGAGGTCTAAGATTGGGTGCCAGACATTGTCCTTGCGGCTGTGTCATTTGTTCTCTTTGAAAGTACTTTATCCATTGACTCACTTAGCCAAACAGCTACTATCCCAAAACATTCTTTCACAATCAACACAGCAGAAACATTTAAGTAAATCTACTCTTCTACCTCAGTTCTGCTCTGCATTTCCAGAACCAGAACCAAACATGGAGAAGTAGCATTCAGCTTCTCGCTCCACAAATTGGGAACAAACTTCTGGAAATTTGTAAAGCAACTGAAACACTGAGTTATTTTAAATCAAGACTAAAAACCCACCTGTTTAGAGTTGCTTTTGAAACATTATAAATGAAACAATCAACATTTTGATGTGTAATGAAGCCACTTGACAATTGTTGACTGTGCTCTATAACTTTGTATTTTTTGTGTTTTAATGATGTGAAGCACTATTAACTGCCTTTTTGCTGATATGTGCTATATAAATACACTTGATTGATGACAGCCTTACTTGTCTTGTGGCTCCTGTAGGAGGCATGTGGGCCCCTTGCAGTTCCAGATGGCTCTGCTTATTTTTGGTTGGTCTTGGGCTGCCATCCTTAGTAAGACCGCTGGTCTCTCCTATATCTACACCGCTGTCTTCACTCAGAGTCTGACCACTGTCTGACAACTGAGACAGGGCACCTGGAAGAGGGAGGATCAGGATAATACACCTTTTATGAACTTGTATTATCAAAAAATGTCAATGTCTACAGATGTTCAAATAAGGTTTGGTCTTTTCAGTGAGCATGTTCAAGCTGTAGCTTTTTCTATCAACTCTGTCACATCAATAACAGAACAAGTACATGTCTAATTTAGAAATCAAATAAAACTGCTTTATTGAAACCTTGGCTCTCATGAAGGTCAACACTGCATTTTAAGTATATTGGTCATGTGGTTTTTCCTGTGAAAAAACCACATGACCAATATACTTTTCACTGGATTGTTATGCACCACGGTTTTTCTTTTCAGTCTCATTTCTATTATCTAAACCATAAACTTTAAACTAGCAAATCATTTCATGGTTTGACAATTTGGCAGTTTAATTTAGCCAATTTTTAAAGTCAATCCCTTTCTAAATGCAACTGATTGAAGCAGTGGTTATTTAACTTTAACTGTTATTTAACAGTGTGGCCACAGAATACACAGAATACACAGAATGTGTATTGAGTACCACAGGTTCTATGCTTGGGCCACATGTTTTACACACTCATAATACCAAAAATGGTATTGGCTCAACCATGTAAATCAATAAGTCTTTCAATGACTTCCATTCCAACAAGTGAAGAACATCCAGCATCAATGCATGCAGACTGCTGTGTTGAACCGTTAGCCATGAATACAGGAGGCTTGAAAAACAATAAACTTTATTAACCTATTCAACGAAAAGAAGAGAAGTTTCATGAAAGAAACTTTGATCATGGGGAGATTAAAACACAGGACTAAGACAACGATCGTTCTCTTTGCAGCACTTTTGGTTTATGTAGAATTCTGCAGAAGAAACCTTGTAATTACAGGTTCCCCAGTATTGCCATTGGTAATCAACGCTGGCTGCCAGCCTCTTCATCTTCACTGTTAGATGGAGTTTGGCCACTCATGTGCCACTGATGCTGGGCAAACCAGAGGTTTGATGTCCCATATTTCCAAGGTGGCTTATGCTAACCACGCATAACTGTTACAAAACATTCTGTTTGTTTCTAGGACCATAGCTCTTTTCACCACCAGCCTCTAAGACAAAACAAACCCCTGGCCAAGCACTAATGCCATGCTGACCAGAGCTAATGTGCCCCCGTTTTAGCTAACATGTTCCAACTGACAACCCTGCAAACTGTTAGCTGAGCTACTAACTCAGTTCCCAACACGGACATAGCCGGCCAAATAGCTACACTCATATTGTCTACTGGAACTCTATTCACAGTAGGTTGTGCTCTGTGCAGAAACAACAAAATTAAATTATATCAAACTTAAATAGTGGGATCCTCAAAATAAATAATAGCTCAGAATAATCAATTTAAGTATTGATTAACATGTGCCTTTAACCATACATGTTTAACAGTTAAAATTATTATAAAAATTAATATAATTATAATTAAATTATTTAACACTCTGTAAATTCCTCATCTGTTTTTTCAATACTTAAAATTCATATGAATTGTAAGCTGTAACATCATTGCATTATTTTATTGGTTCTATTTTGATATTTTTACTGTTGTACCTTAAGTTACTTTATTTTGATCGAGTTTGTTAATTAAAATGTTTTAATTGTAAAGTTTAATTTGTTTGGTTAATGACACTTGTATATTTGAGAGAGGTTGTTTGTATATCATTTCATATACCTGTGTAGCATCTTGCTGTTCAGATAACGCCAGTGATGAACTTATGCATTAATCTATTGCCTTATCAGACAGGTATTTATGAATACTGAGACTGAACAATTTGGCTATTTGTAGTCAAAACCTGACTCCCATGTGGCATTTTAGTAAGCTGCAGGCATCAATTTTGGATGCAAGGTCTCTTTGAATAGGCAGTCTTTCTTTCACCAACAGGGTTTCAGGTGAGTGTCCTTACTGGTGCAGTCTGTGGGGTCTGTGGAAAAAAAACAAAACAAAACTTGATGTGGTTCAGAGTTTTTTTTTTTTTTACCAAGTTATATGGTTATGATTGCTGTGACATCCTTCTTTTTAGAAACTGCAAATGGTTTCATGTAATGGACTGGGGGATTTCAGTGTTTTTATCTGAGTGTCTGTCCTCTTTGTAGTTCAGTCTTTCATTGCTGGAGGCCCAATACATGAAATTTCCTTGCATCTAAATATTCCACATACATTTGTTAATTATAAGAAAATGGAAGTGACTGGGAATGACAGTAACTCAGTAACAAATTTGTATGCCTTCTCACTCCGCTTACAGAGCGGAGTGAGCTCTGTAAGTGTAATATGTAGTGAGGAACATATTAAGCAGAAGTCTCCAACTTGCAGATTCACTAGATGCACATAATAAAGCTTCATGTGGCCTTTAGATTAGCTCAAGAAAAAGGTGCAGAGGTTTTCATGGAATAGGTTTCCATGGCCAAGCAGCTAAATCCATCCTCTTATGTCACATTAAATTAAGTGCTGAATGCAAAAGTGTAACTTATGCTGTCACTGGACTCTAGAGCAGGGAGATCTGTTCTCTAGATGTATCATAATTATCTCCCTGGTAAATCTAATGAACTAGTTTAGACTTGATATTTGCCAGGAGGCTGATACTTGCCGGACTGCATCCTGTCAGGTGTAGTTTGCAACTGATGGTTGTAGTTTTACAGTTATGGAAAGAAACTCTTTGAACATGGTTGAACATGGTATGACAAGATTTTGGCCAACTTCATGTTCTTGACTCTGTGAAGCAGTTTAGAGATATCCCCAATCAGCTACAACATGACTGATTACCACTGCACAAAGCAAGGTCTATAGAACTGAATGTATGAGTTAGATGTTGAAGAACCTGAATGATCACAATGGATAATATAACCTGAAAGCTTTAGGGTGAATTAGAATAGAGACGTAAACAAGCTTTTCTCATTCAATTTTACCTGATATCAGAAAATTTTTTTCTGAAGTTATAATTAGGATGTTATTGAAATATATTTTCCTTTCTGATGAGCTAATAATTTGTTAGAGTGGCTTTGCTTTTCTTGTGATAAGTTTGAAGTTATGACCGTATAGATTCAGACTGCAGGGAACTGACCACTTTTTCTAATCATGTTATCTCCACAATGAGAACTTAATGTTCTCATTCTGTTTTTACTCCTAGATTTTATGCTTAGTTTTTAGGATAATAAAGGAAGGCAAAAGTCCAGAACCGGCGTTATCTGAACATGGAATAAACACAGACGACTTCTCTCAAATATACAAGAGTTTATTAGCAAAATGAATTAAACTTCAGAGTTAAAACATTTTATTCAGCCAACTCAATGAGCTAGTTACACACACAACTAAAACTACTGAGAAAAAGATAAAATGATTAAACTAAAACTACTAGAAGTATAAACTGTCAAAATAGTACCATTAAAATGATGCAATTATGTAATTCAGTATGAATTGATAATATTGAGAATCCAGATTGATTAAATGAAGAAATTGCCATGTATTAATTAGTTTGTCTAATTCAGGTTAATTTACACCAAAATATGCTTTTTGTTATACAGCAATACCAGAAACATTTTGCAAGGAAGTGTTTTATTAAAATTTTGACTGAAATATAAATCATTAACCCTTTATGAAAATTTATTCTCAATCTGTTCATCCCACATTGATCATTTAAATAGTCGGAGTAGTAAAATGGCAGGTTGGGGGCGTGTTGCCACTCAAAATAACGTCTTAAGTGGTCCACAAAAATCAAGTGTTTTGCTGTTTATACAATCTAATTTAAGTCTGAAACATTGTAAATAAAATGAAATGTTTATGAACATCATGGATCCACTGTGGTGGACTATGCTGGTAGAAAAGCTATGTTTTAGAATGTGGGAGCCCTAAAATGACTTTAGCATCTAAAGTTACCTGTACCTTAGCTTGAAGGAACATTTAAGTAAAATGGAATAAAAAGTTATGTAATCAAAAATACACTTAATGGATTCACACTCTTATGAAACATAATACAGACATTTAAACTGATCATCCTTGTCAGGATCTGGAGTTGTTTATCTTTGGTTTTGGGTTTTGTTTGCTTCCGTGTTTCTTAGTTCCTCTTTAATTTAGATCAGCTGTGATTTGTTTCACTTTGGTCTAGTTCTTTTGTTGGTATTCTAGTTTCATCATTGTTCTGTGGTAGCTTTTTCTTTTTATTAGATCTGTCATGTTTCTGTTTTACTTAACTTCAGTTCTTCCAGTTGTTTATTTACTGTTTATAGTTATTCTTCGTTAGTTACTCTAGTTCTGTTATTTTCTTCAGTCTAGCTATTCTTTAGTATCAGATTTATTTCTGTTCCCCTCTGTACTCTTCATTGCCCACTGTGTCTCTCTCGCTCCCAGTGTCCTCTGTCTGCCTTTCTGCTCTCTCTCCTCACACCTGGAGTCAGTTTACAAATCAGTCTGGTTCCTTTGTCTCAGCAGTCACCCTCCCAGTACTTAAGTTCCTCTCCTTCAGTCATTCCTTTATGGTCTCCATTGTTTCTTCTCCGTTTATTCTCTGTAATCATTGTGTGTCCTTAAGGTTTTCAGTTTCTGCTTCCTTGGATTATGTTTTGCATTTAGTCCTGGCTTTCTGTGAAATATTTTGTAAGTTTATTTTTCATAATTTTTTCACTAAATACTTCATCATCAACTCCACTTATCATGTGTTCTGCTTTTGGGTCCTCCACTCATCAACCATCATCAATCATGACAATCCTAAGCCATTATTACTGCCTAGGTACCATACTGTGAACAGAGTTCAGATGGCGAGAGGAACTTAGAGTGAATCTCACCCTCAAATCAACTTGTTTTTGCTGATAAACTGTCTGAATATGTCATTTGGAGTTCTGTCATTATGTTTCTGTGCAGATTCAACCTTTTTGTGCAATTCTTTCAGTTTGGTATTATTTTACCTAAAACTGTCTCACAGTCAAAAAGTCTATGGTCAAATGGTTCTTAGGTAGATGAATTTTCCCATTGGTTGCAGCAGCACAGCTTGGTACAGCTTCATCACTGTGGGCATAAAAGCACAACATTCCCTCTCTTTCCATCTCTTTTTACCCTCCACCTGCCTGATGGTGAGTCAGGAGTTGGAGTAGCAAGTGTTGCCATGGTGACTGGCGAACACTGATTGATGGCATTACTCAGCTTTACAAAACAATGTGGACACGGAGTGGAGTGAATATTGGTGAAGGTATGGTGTTAAACAGATGACTGTGTGAGACTGGCTGGAAAGCCGAGGGAGCAGGAGAAGCTAATGGCAGCTAGTGGCCACTCTCACTGCTTGCTTAGGACAAAGAGGAGAAAGCACTCTGCAGTCTGTAGAGTGTTTTCTCCAACAACACAGAAAAAGAGTGGCTTTATCACTAGCTGTTTTGAAAATTGTCACTAAAGGAGTCCGGAAAATCGCTAAATATAGCCACAATGTGGATAAGTTGACAACAGTGCTTGTTCTGTCCTGATCACAGTCCCATTCACCCCCTCTGCTCATCACACAGTAGGCCATGTCTGTTGTCTCTGCCCACTTTAGCAAAATCTGCCAGGGGCAGGGCTATGCTTTCAGAGGGTGGATAGTTACACTTGAAGGATTAAACTGGTGACCTCTATGTCAGGAGTGCTTAGGTGCTGTGAGAAGGTGGGTGGTTTAGCTCTGCAGTAGAACGGGTTGCAGCAGTGGTTGGGGATCTGTGCAGGCATATTCTTAGCTCTGGTTTGGTACCAGCTTACAGAGGGGTTGTGATCAGGCAAGCCTGGGGGTTTCAACAATGGTAAACGGCATCAGAGGGTTGCGGTTTCACCTGCACTACTAGAACAGCTGGAGCACTTGATTAGGGGCTTGTTTCCTGTTAGAGGCTGGCAGTAATCACAGCTGTGCTGAGAATCTCCTTCTCAGCTCAGGGCCTATGAACAAATGGAGCATTTAGCAGTAGCTGTGCATGTCTAACATAGCTCAACTTTGGAAAGTTGGGGAGTCTTCTGGTTTCAGCAGCATTCAGCTGACATGACTCGGTAAAGCTGTGTCTCTCAGCTCTGGAATGAGCATCAGCTGTTATCCTTGCCCACTGGTGGAGTGGCAGCCAAAGAAATCTTGGGGAATCTGCATAGTTTCAAGGTTTCTTCTGTAGAAACTGAACAAAGCAGGATCAGTTTTATTCATTCAGTATAGGTACTGAATCTGTGAAACAACATATATATAATTTTTTTTTTCATTCCAAAATTACAGCAGTTGCAGGCCCTTCCAAGACATCACAGTTTCCTTCTTAAAACTCCTCCTGCTGCTGGGACTAGAGTTAATGCAACATTGTCAAATCCGTTTATCATACCAGCTAGTATTTAGTCCTTCAGTCCTTCACTGCTGGAAGCACAACAACATGCGTACTCTTTATGAGGGACAGCTGCAAAATTAACCACTTAATACAATTAGCTAAGATTCACTAGATAGATGACTATTTACCATTAAAGACTGACTGCTAAATAATGCAAAATTTGACAACATTATGTTATAACTATGATAGAACCAGGATGTTTTTGATCAAATTTAAATCTATATTTATGCATTGCTTGATTTGGTTATTTACTTGTTTAAAACAACATTTATTGGTACCTGCTATTATATAAATAGACTGAATTGAGTTGAGCAAATGTACTCACTCTAACACTGGTGACATACCTCTTTGCTGTTGTCTGGAGTCTGCAGACAGCCGGTTCATGTCTGGAACGATGATTTTGTGGGTGAGGGCAGGTGAGCATGGCCGGTCTGGACTACATGATAGAGAGGCAGGTATCATGTGAGAGGGGCATGGGGAAGGACACGGCGAAGGACGCGGTGAAGGATGAGGTGATGGCATTGGAGATGCTTCTTTAGAGGAGGAGGCAGACTTTGAAAAAACAGATGACTTTTCATATGAGCTTGACCGAGAAGAAAGTTTGACTGCTGCCTCTGGTTGAACAAATATGGAGGAGTCCCGATGGTGCAGGAAGCCCGGACATGTTTGGTGTCCTGACGTGAGCCGGTTGAAGTGGCCAGCATGCTGAGTGAAGTGTGAATGTGTGTATTGCTCTGAGCCAGAGAGGTGAGGGGTGCTCTGGCAGGTATGTTGGAGTGTATTGAGAGATGTATGATATTTTGTAGCAGCACAGGTATGCTGGGGAGATGTTGAGAAGGGCTGCTGGGAGGTAGGCAAGGATTTTAGTGACTTGTGGAAGCATTCTTGAAGCAGCCGAGTGGGACCAGGAAGAGGTACACTGGAACTGGGCTGGAGGAGCCGGGCTGAGGGCTGCTGACTGAGCTCTTTGTCTCTGGTTTGAATATTCTGGGCCTGGACAGGTGCAGCCCTGAAAAGTGGAGGAGAAGACCTCGCCTCATCCTGTCAGTGAAAATCAAGAGTGACATGAAGAGGGAAATTTGAAAATCCCCTTTTGTTCTTTAATGATAGAAGTGCTTGTAATTCTACAGGGAAGGCTCTCAGATGTTTCAGTTAAAATGACAAAATTAATGAAATCACTAAATACATATCCATATGTATATCCTACAACAAGGAGATTACAGTCATTAACATGTCTCTCGTTGAGAGACATTGAGTGCTTTTCAAGACAGTAAATGTCACCTAGTAAAACCAAACAAAATCCCTAAAAAGTGGATGAGAAACTAAGAATTGAATTGGTCAGAGTGTTCTTAAGCTCTAGCTTAACCAAATGGTGCACAAGGGCATTAAGAGGAACTGAAGCTGAAGACATGAGAGAACAGGAAGGTGTGTTTTTGTGCAAATTAAAAGTACGCCTGAGAATAGGTGTGAAAAGCAAAACTTTGTAGTCAATATGAAATTCAATCACTAGCCTAGAGGTTTATGAAGAACATGACCAGGTGGACACCAGGTCTTTGTCAATTACTGCTGCTGCTAGTCTGAAGTAACTGAAAGGGAAAGGAGTTTGGCTGAAGATTCCAGCTCCATAGAGAGACTTTGGGTAAATAAGCAGCACATTGTAAGAGTAGTTGAGTTTAGGCAAGCTGAATGGGAGATTCAAGGACTTCTCAAACATGCATGCATGAGTCAAAGCAACACTTTGGGTATGTTTTATTTATTGAGATAATGATGCAAAAAAGGATTATACACAAAGTCAAGAAAATTATAGACAACCCTGAGAACTAGACTCTCCAAGGAAAACAAGTGTCTTCAGTCGGAGGCTTCTTCAAATTTGCTATGGCATAGACTGCAACAGGAGCTCCTTCCTGCCCAGTCATCACTTTCTACAATAACTCTTTGAAGAATCTTGAATTGATTTCAGTTACAGCAACATTAATTTTTTCTTTGGGATCAATAAAGTATTTTGGAATTCAACTGAATTAAATTTTGATGAGAATATATTATAACTCATATATTATGAGTTATAATGTTATAACATTATAACTCATATATTATGAGTTATAATGTTATAACATTATAACATAATAACATGATATAAAACAAAAACAACAAAATTGAATAATAGCCTCTCTTTAAGAGTATTGTTTTAATGATTTGTTCTTGAAACCTTGAAACAGTAGAAGGTTGCTAAGGGCAGCACCCATACTCTTAAACCTGAGAAGTGGAAAGAATCATTTAGGAAAGAACTTGGTTCACATGTCCTCTTCATTACCTACACAAATCAAAATTTTTAATTTTCTAGAACTATTATTCTCATATTGCTGTATAAAAACACAAACCCCTCATCGTATTTTATGAAGTTCAGTTTTTTGTTCAGTGGTGAGATGACCACCAATTCTAGGAAAACTGAAGAGATGCAGATTGACCCTCAATTCAAGAGGTGACAACTCCCCACTTTTAATTCATGAAGAGAAAACCAGTCAGGTCAGTTTTAATAGATAACTGGGTGTTCACTGAGATGATCTGTTCAGATGCGACATTTCATATGTTGTGCTCCCACCTACAGCATAAACTGTATTTTTAACCTATACTGAGGATTCAAAAATACTTTATAAATCACAAAAGAAAATTAGATCTCTGGGGTTGACCAGAAATTTATGTTTTTATTCTATCAGGCCATATTGGAAGAGAACAATCAGGTTTGTGGTAGGTAATCTCTTTGTTGAACTGGAATGTAAACTTAAATTAATCATCTGGTACAAATGCCAATGAAGGTTAGAGGGAGGACTGATAATTCCTCCCTGCAGTCCGTTTGGTCTGTCCTTGCTGAGGGTACTGTTTGATCTCATTTACATCCTCAACTTGCTCTATGAACTAACTGTCTGGGAGTCTGCATAGAGCCCCCACCTGCAGACTTAATAGATTTAAATTAATCAGAATAATAAATATGTAAGGCACATGGTTTACTGGTATGTTGATGCTCTAGTCTGATGGTGTGTTTGGAATATGATGGAAGGTGCCACATATGTTCACAATCAAAATTAGACCTGGCGTTATGCAAGTAAAGAAAAGAGTCCCATACCAGTGAAATGTTTCGGAAGGCATTCCTGTTCTTTTCTTGTTCTTTTTCTATCCAGTTGCCAGTGGAAGCTTCAGCCTGAAAGAAAAAAATCACAGTTTTAATGCAAGTGTAAATGTGAAAGGCATATGGTCTAGTTTAGATTGCTGAAGCCAGATGGATGAGCCTTGGACAACAGGACGGCAGAATGAGTCCTTGAACAAACCGTTGAATAATTTAAAGCTTTATGTCTTAATGATTCATTGCAGCAGTTTTCAAAAATGGACCTCAGGCGCTGATCTTTTTTTCATACAAAGGGCATTTATATGGTGTTTTAGTAATATAAGAATACACTCATTTTCTTCAGTGAATAAACAAAACAAAAAAAAAATCTGCTCACTCTACCTATCTGGCAGACTGCGTAGAGCCTCCACCTGTAGACTTAATAGATTCAAATTTTAATTTGTACCTTATGGTGCTATTTTCTGTTAATCAAGCTACAAATCTGAAATCCTTCAAAGGGTTAATGTGAGAGAGTTCAACAGGCTCTGGTGCTAAAGGAAGAAAGTCATAACTATAATGTGACCAAGCAGAATGAGGTCTCTGTGGATTGATGTGGACTAAAAGTGATCATCAATACAATGTGCTGTAGTCTCTGCTATGACCCAGAAAGCTGCACTTTGTTGAGGGAAACTGAGGGAACAACAGAAAAATGTGATTTCAATGTCACTTGTAGCCAAGTTATTTACCTGTTAAAGTTGACAATCATGTAATTTCCTTTTAATAACATTACAATGGTAATTTTGAACTTGCTATATTTTTAACTGAGGTCAATTCAGCTCAGATCAACAATTGGCATCACAAAATCGTTTTAGTTATTCAACAAAAACTAAATCACAGTGCTGTGGGAATGTGTCAAAAACTGTTTAAACCAAACAGATTAGCAACATTAAGTCTCAGTCTCCTCTATTAATGAAAATCTGACTTCATCAGATTTTCATTAATATATTGTTAGGGAAGAAAAAAGGTCCTTCAAAAACGAAGTTCTGGATAGCTTTAGTAAGATGAAAAATATGTATAAGAGGTCAGAGTAACACACAGGCAGTGTGTGTGTGACAGCATTTCTGACACTCAGGGTTATTTGCTGCAGTCCCAGTCTGGTGAGGAACAACTTCTGAGACACCTACACACACATGCACACACACAGAGAGTATAAGGATTTTTTCTCAGTGCTTTTCTCAGAAAAGTGGACAAACTATCTTAAATGATAATACAAAGGCATCAATAACTGGACATAAGGGGACAGCGACAATTGTTTTCACTCCATTGTATGAAATAAAAGTTATTTTATTTCATCACTCTTCTCTGACTGGGATCTGTGGTGAGGGATGTTAAAACAAAAACCTCATAAATAGATAAAGAAAAATAGCTTGGTGACCTGACCTTTTCTTTACAACAACCAATGCAAAGTTTTCTGAAAATTTAACAGGACTAACCTAAACCAGTCCTTTTAGAAAAGTTGCTCAGATTGTTGAGGTTTACAGACATCTTTTTCTGCTCTTCTATTTTCAGGTTATACTACCCTATTTTAGTTAGGATGTGGTCTAGACTTTAAGTAGGCCATTACAAAGCATTTATTATTATTTGAGTCATTTTGTTGTACATTCGTTGCTGCATTTAAGATAATCTTGTTGTATGACAGTAACTAATTGTCTCACGAGTTTAAAACGAAAACGAGAGACTAATCCAAAGTGGAAGACAATCAAAAGGGAAAATAAGGCATAAAAATTGCGATTGGAATTTACCACAATGCATAGTGACAAGATACAAAGCATTTTGGGAGATGGTCCTTTGGACAGTTGCGACACAACTGAAGCTTTTTGACAAGGCACATCAGCTCTATGTTCACATGCAAGAAAAGAACACTGTCCCCACTGTGAAGCATGGAGGAGGCTCAGTTATGCTCTAGGAGGATTTGCTGCATCAGACACAGGGTGCCTTGAATGTGTGCAGCAGGCGATGAAATCTCAAGACTATCAAGGCATTCTGCAGAAAAATGTGCTGCCTAGAGTCAGAAAGCTTGGTATCAGTTGCAGGTCATGGGTCTCGACCCAGAACACAACTAAAAACACCAAAGAATGGCTAAGAGAAAAACATTGGACTATTCTAAACAGGCCTGCCATCAGTCCTGATCTAAATCCTGTTGAACATCTGTGGAAGGAGCTGAAACATCTGGAGAAGGCACCCTTCAACTGGAGACACCTGGAGCAGTTTGTGCATGAGGAGTGGACCAGAACACCTGTAGACAGGTGAAGAAATCTCTCTGACAGAATTTGATTGGTTGCCTTAAAAGGTTGAGCAACAAAATATTAAATTATAGGTTGAACCACATTTTAAAATCAATGTTGAATTTTCATTGTTTGATTTTCATTTTTTTTAATCATTTATTAGTCTTGTTAGATTAAAGTTATTTTAGTGACCAGTGTGGACTTTTTGGTTAATAAAGGACAATAACAATGTTGTCAATGGGTGTATATCATATTTGTTGTGAAAAGTTGTTCTATGAATCAAATGAAGTGATTTGAATGGTTTCTGATCTGGGTACAATATGTTCATTTCATTTTAAGACCTGAAATGGATCATTTATTTAACATGTTTAACAAAGCAATGAAAACATTCAGCAAAAATGATGAAAAATCTTGCTTTTAATTTCTATTTCAGAAACTTTCTTGCATTATCAACTAACAGACTTCATTCTGACTACTAAGGCGAATGCAGTCAAAAACACAAGAATGGCATCAAAACACTAAAGGTGGATTTCACATCGTCAGGTATTACAGAGAGGGCGGTTACCACTGGATGGCTGATCTGTCCTGCATCATGTATCACAAGAGCTGGATGGCTGGAATGGCCTGATGGATGTAGCACTCTGAGACCTCCTTGCCAGGCCTGATGAGCCTCCCTTTGATGGTGCAACACCAGGCTGTCGTACACCTCCAGATCCTGAGGAGCCACTAAACTCCTGACCTCAGACAACAAGGACAACTGTGGGTTGGATAAGAAATGAAAGCAGAAAATAAAATAAGAGCATATTGAAAGAGAGCGTGGCTTGTGATTGCAATCAGGTCAGGTCTTCCTCACACTCCTTTACCTTTGCATGGGTGTTGAAAAGCTCAGAAAGAGCCATGGTCAATGGCTCCACATTGATGTGTCCTTGCTGATACTCCTGCAGGTAGTAGGCCATGGTCTGCCTCTCCTGTTCTGTCAGCAGCATGTAGGCCTGTTGCTCCAGAGACACCTGAGCACCAGGTGGGCTAACCCCTCTGTACCCTGCCGACTGAGAGAAAAGATTGTTTTTCAGTAAGAAAAATCCAAAGCACCAAAGGAGCGAAAGATGCATGGTTGCTTGACTGGTAAAAATGTACTACAGTAACCCTGCCTTGTGATTACAAATAAGTTAGATAGATTAAATATAAATATAAAAATAATTCATAAAAGTGCCAAAGATGTGTGAGAGTGGTGAAGTGAGAACCAATCTTTGAAGAGACTTTGCTTTTAATGAAATCAGATTTTACAAAGCCAGAACTCATGTGTGATTGGTTAATTGAAGACCACTTCAGCTCACTGGATAATAAAAGTTAAACAACATTGGTTAAATGTCTGCTCTGAAGCACTGTGGAAACAGAAGAGCTGTCGTTTTTATGGTCAAGAATCAACAGTGACTTCTGCGACATGGTACTGCAGCTGACAATCAGAATCATTCTTCTCTGGACCTACATGGAAAACTGGTGACAAGTCGCCTGAAACTGCTGGATACCAGCTGGAAAACCCAAATCACACAGCTGTTAGCGGCAGGGAACTGTTAAATGCTAACAGTCTCACCTCCCTCTGTAGGCAAAAAGGCTTCTGAAAGACAACTTAATGGCATTCAAAATAAGCTGTTACAGACCCGAAAACTCTGTTAGTGCATTAAGAGGAGGCAAGGGTCTTGCCTGAGTGCAGTGGCGGATGTGGAAACTGTTACAAAAATTACAAAAGATAAAATTAACTGACAGTGAGGTAATTCTGGAAGAAATTGGCCGGTAAAGGCTATTTTACAACAAAGTGAGGGGGGACAGGGTGAGCCAAGATGGCATCCTTGTAAGACTTCTGTTCTCAAGCTCCGCTAAAAACTATACTTAAATCCACAACTTAAACATCCCCGTTTAGTTTGGCATCTTGGTCTTTAATACAATCATGCACAGATTGGAAAATAAGAGAAAAGATCATAAGTCATCCAACATAAACAGTGTAAACCTTGATTTGCATAACTACGCCAACATCTCTGCTACTGCCGAAGCCTCAATGGATGTCGGGACTCTACACTCTGGCTGGGTGGCTTTATACAAAGGCTTTGTACAAAGGGTTTGCTTTGCACAAAGAAGGTTTTCCCTTCTTTGTGTAAATAAGGGAAAGCCCTGAGCCGCTACCGACGACCCAGAAGACATTGCTGTAAAACTCTCTACCATTATCAATTATAAATTATAAAATATAATTTTATAAGATACAAAATTATATTTGTATTTAAGTGTGCTGTACCGGTGCAGAGTTATCAAATCAATTTGTAATTCAGTCCATTTATGTCTGTGTTTAAAAAACAAATCAGAAAACAGAAAATGTTTTGAATCAATTCAGTAATGTTTTTCTGTATTGGATCAGTGTCGGTATCGGCCGATACAGATATCTGTTACCCTAACCCAACCCAAGCATTATGTAACAAGTGGACGAATCACTCTTTCAAAAGCTGCCTTGATATAATTGGCTGTATTTTGGCAAACTGCCACTAATTAAAAACGATACATTTTACAACGGCCCTAATCTGGCTTAAGTTTAAAATCTGCATCCATCTTCAGTTAGTTTCAAATAAATTTGTAGCATGAGGAATTAACAGCAATGTTACTTTCTCACCTTTCCAAATACAGGTGTAGCTCTGGCAGATGACGGTCTGCAAGAGGGACAAAATATCAAATATTATACATGTAATGCATGAGAAAAACAGTGTCAACTTCACAGCATAAAAGAGGAAGATCTGCCTTGACAGATTTCAACAGAGGATCAAAGCACAGCAATTCACTTAGTTCTTATTATTTCTTCATAGTACACAGAAGAACTGCAAGGTCGTAATTGTGTAGTTGATTTTAACAGAATAAAATAATCCTTTTATTGTCCCTCAATTGGAAAATTAGTGCATCAGCAGCAGACAAATGGAAAAGCATGCAGACGTACACACCTGAAACGACAAGGCAAATGTTGTACACAAAATACAAACTATACAGTTATGAAGAGTACCAGATGTAAAAGGTATAGAAAGGGTGCTTTTGTATATTTAAGTAAAAATAAACAGCGCTGCAGAAAAAAATATTGTTCTTCTTTGTACATTGCAACTACTAAAAGTAACTACTAAATGCATTGTAACTACTAAAGCTCCCAGTCTCCTTTGCAGGTAGTCTTCTTTTACTCTTTCTCTAAAATGCAAAGCTGTCCAGTCCAGTTTATTTTTAAGGTAGACACACTGGTAATCAGAAGAGTCCTCAATAATATTGTCTGTACCCTGGATGTTGCTGTTGGTGAGAACAGTATGTGTGAAAGTCTACATGTGCTTTAGTTTTTCTCACTTAATTTAATCAACAAGTTGTTATGATTTGTGAAGTGTGAACCCAAATCCAGCAACCAGGAGAAGTAGGTAAGGTTAACAGAAAATTAAGAATCCAGATTTACAAAACACAAAGTCCAAGAAACATGCAGAGAACATGAGGGGTCCAGGGAGAAGGGACAAGGAGAGGAGTAACAAGACGAACCAGCAACTAGTGACTATGAGGAGCTTAAATACAGGGTAGCTTGTCAGTTTGACAAAAGACCTGGGTTGATGAGCTAATTGATTGCAGGTGTGAGTAATTGGAGCAGGAGCCAGGCTGAGGGTGGGGAAAGAGAAAGTGATACAGTAGAGACAGGAAATAATTCTATCACTGAGGAATAACTTGGACTAAAGAAACATGATAAACAGAAAATAACTAGAAACATAACAAGAATCACTAAGGAAGAACAGGAGTGGAAAACAGGGCAAACTAAATAGAAAAACCTAAGGGACACTAAAAGTGACAAAAATCCAAAACCAAACTCAAACCACCCTCCCAAAACAAATTCAATAAAGAAATTGGTACTTGAGGTTTGTTGATATAACAACAGCCTTCAAAGGTCAATAAAGTACTGTAAATGCAACAAAGGGTCAGAACTGTTTTTAATCAACAAGGGCAAGGTCATAACTGGCAGGCGATGTTCTTATGGATGATATGCTAAAATGGTAAATAACCTGTACTATGTAGCGTTTTATCAAAACCAGAGGACTCCAAAGCGCTTCATACTATAGTCAGTCATTCATAGTCATAGCTGCCCTGAGGCAGCCAATCAGAGGCGAGGCTGCCCTGCATCAGCACTACCTCCAGCTGGCAAGGAGCTTTGAATTATATTTTAATAATTATAATTTAATAAAAGCAGAGAAATATTGATTCTCACCTTTTGAGTACTCGCACCAATTTTTGTCACAAATAAAAAACACATTGTCCAGGCAATGCGGTTAAGGTCTTTAACAATATTTATACACTAGTGAAACAACCAAACAAAGTCAGCAACATTTGGTCCTATATGTAATGGTTCACATACAGAATCCAATGAACACATTTCAGGACTCAGTTTAACAATTTTTAGACAATTGCTGGAAATTTGCTTTAAACCACTTCTGGCCTTAATCCAGCCTAATGCAGGTTGATGCATATTCCACATATCATAGTCATTATCTCATTGAAAGCACTTTGTTGTCATCCAGTAATCAATGTATATCAGAATATGCCTAATTTCACACATGAGCATACTAAATATGTACGTTTATATGTATTGTATATACTATCTAAATCAACGATCTCTATTTAAATATGTATTTGATTGAAAACAAAAACACATATTACTTTAAATAAATTCAGGTAGTAAATGGTTAAATGTCTTGATTGTCTAATTCCCCTTGTGGATCCAGTGTAAGATTGTTTAGCCTAGCTTAGTGTACTTACCTTGTATTGTTGCCACTGGCACTGATGCTTGGATGAACAACAGCACCGTCACTAGGATGTGAGACAGAATTTAGGGCAGCCGTTGCATTGGTCTCAGCAATGACCTGACCACAGACCCATTTGGTCTCATCCACAATTGTACGTGCATGAGGCAGACGGCCCACATCCCTCAACCTCATCAGTAGGTGGCGCCCTGACTTGAGGATGTTAACTGCCTCATCATGGGAGATGGTGACAAAGCTCTGACCATTCACTTCCAGAATTTGGTCACCCACCTGTAACAGACACAGCACAACGTCTTATGTTAATTTTCATCATGGAATCACAAAACTTAGGATTACATACAGTCAAACATATCTTCAGAAGTCAGTTCATTTGTTCAATTCATTAGATGTGTCGTACTGGGGCCTGGGTTGGGTTCTCGAGTTTGAAACTCAAACTTGAGTCAAACTTAAGTTGCATATAGAGTAACTTTGGGCTTGACTTAGATTTGGTTTCAAAAGACATTAAGCTCAACAGTTCTCACAGTTTGAGACTTGTGAATATTCTTAATTTTTAATGTTTTATTGTTTTGTCTACAATATCTTTATTACATTGTTTGAAATGCAGTGGTGGGAAGTAACGAAGTACAAGTACTTTGTTACTGTACTTAAGTACAGT
>NW_006800030.1:1740799-1744534 GCF_000485575.1 Poecilia formosa | reverse complement strand
AGACTAATGCAGGTTGATGCATATCCCACATATCATAGTCATTATCTCATTGAAAGCACTTTGTTGTCATCCAGTAATCAATGTATATCAGAATATGCCTAATTTCACACATGAGCATACTAAATATGTACGTTTATATGTATTGTATATACTATCTAAATCAACGATCTCTATTTAAATATGTATTTGATTGAAAACAAAAACACATATTACTTTAAATAAATTCAGGTAGTAAATGGTTAAATGTCTTGATTGTCTAATTCCCCTTGTGGATCCAGTGTAAGATTGTTTAGCCTAGCTTAGTGTACTTACCTTGTATTGTTGCCACTGGCACTGATGCTTGGATGAACAACAGCACCGTCACTAGGATGTGAGACAGAATTTAGGGCAGCCGTTGCATTGGTCTCAGCAATGACCTGACCACAGACCCATTTGGTCTCATCCACAATTGTACGTGCATGAGGCAGACGGCCCACATCCCTCAACCTCATCAGTAGGTGGCGCCCTGACTTGAGGATGTTAACTGCCTCATCATGGGAGATGGTGACAAAGCTCTGACCATTCACTTCCAGAATTTGGTCACCCACCTGTAACAGACACAGCACAACGTCTTAGGTTAATTTTCATCATGAAATCACAAAACTTAGGATTACATACAGTCAAACATATCTTAAGAAGTCAGTTCATTTGTTCAATTCATTAGATGTGTGGTACTGGGGCCTGGGTTGGGTTCTCGAGTTTGAAACTCAAACTTGAGTCAAACTTAAGTTGCATATAGAGTAACCTTGGGCTTGACTTAGATTTGGTTTCAAAAGACATTAAGCTCAACTCGGACTCAAAGTTTGAGACTTGTGAATATTCTTAATTTTTAATGTTTTATTGTTTTGTCTACAAAATCTTTATTACATTGTTTGAAATGTATGTTATCCATTTCCATTTGTAGTGCTGACTTAATGCTGTGTGACACAAATGTGCGCACGTGGTGTGTGAGCAATCACAATAAAAAACAAACGAGCAAACAAAAAAACAATGGTGGCAGCACCGATGGCCACACTGGTCCACCAGCGTTCTCTGTCGCCCTGTCAATTACAAAATTAATCATATTGTATTTTCAAAGATTAGTTTTAGCAGTAAAAATTCAATGTTCCCACTCCCAAATCAACAAACACTCCCATATTTTCCCTGAACCCCCCTATCTGCATGAAATGGTTCGTTCCTGCTTGGAGCTGCTTGAGAGTGACGCTGTTCAGCAGCAGTCCGTGGAAGACACGGACGACTGTGGCTGTTACTATGCTGCTAAGAAAAGTTATAAAATCAGGTTTTCAAAAAAAGAGAGGGGGAGAGAGAATTTCTTCATCTGGAAGAAATTATTTCAGTGATTTCTTATTTATTTTTTTTTTAATGTGTATTATGGTGTATGAAATGACACCCAGTTTTTTATGTGGGCTTCATATTTCATAAATAACCACAGTTTGTAATCAGTTCTGTGTCCTTTGAAAGTTTTAAGGATATATTTGAATTTAAGAAGTTTTAGTGCAGAGGACCTTCTATTTAAAAAAGCACATTTTCTGTTAACGATGACTTTGAGTCTACTAGTTTCCCCTAATTACAATTCAGAAACCATAACAAAAATAAGTAACAAAAAAAAAAACAATGCAAAAACATCAGTGTATTTTCCCTGTTTCATGCTGCAGAAAACAAATGACTACCACAATGACATTCAGTCACAGTTTTAAAAACAATGAGCTTGGAATTTAAAGCTCTCTTAACTTTACAAATCCATTTATCATCTGGAGGGTGCCAAGTCTCCTTCCTTGTCTCTCTCTCCAACAGACATAAACATAGAGGCCAATGCTGGATGAAGCTAATTATCATGCTGCAGAAGCTAGACAATCAGCAGAGAGTGTGACAGAGGAATACATCACAGACACCAGCCAATGTGTTTAGCATTCTTCATCATTCCTATCTGCAATCACTGAACAGTGATATAAGCACTACTATATACTGACAATTTATTACACTGACACAGGTGTGCATCAGTGATCAAATTGTGTCACAACTCCACTACCATTGCAACAGCACATTAAGTTCAAATATTATTGCTGGATTTGTTGTGGCTCTTTACAATCATTCTAACTGTAATGTTACACAATACATCATTTTAGTATTTTAACAGTGCCAAATACTGTACCAAAGGCACAAGCAAATCTTTAAATGACAAATGCTACAGATTTTGTTTAGGAAGGGGTTCGGGGGGAGCATTATGTGTATTATTATAATATCTAAAGTACAGTAAAATACAGTAAATTTGCAAGGGTTTTGCAAGAGTAGGATTTAAGAGGTAACACCGACTCAGTGATCATAAAACTATTGAAAAATTATTTAAAAAGACCACAAATGTAATCTAGATCAGTGGTCCCCAACTTTGGTCCTCAAGTATTTCGACCCTGCATGTTTTAGATGTAGCTGCACCTCATAGCTGCATGACAGCTATGAGGTGCAGCTGAAAGCATGTTAATCACATATACAGGTGTGTGATTAACATATTGAATATGTGTTAATTACTGCCCTGCTAAAACATACAGGACAGTGGTACTTCAACAGCAGGGATGGAAACCACTCAAATGGTTTCATACACCTAAAGTCAACATAAATAAAATTGTCACAGATATTCTTACTGTGACAAAATCTGTTCAAAATAATGTTTATAGTTAAACTATTAAAATGAACTTCAAGTTTGTAGGGTTAATTGTGCTTTGATGATAATCAGTAAAAGAAAACTAAAATACATTGAATGAAAAACATTATATTTTTTGCTTACTGCACAAAAAACAGGCTGCAGGATAAAGCAAGTCTCAGTCAGTCTGTGTAGCAAATCCCTGTGGTTATGTCACTGCTATTGTGAAACAACATTAAGGTTAGGTTAGAGTATTGCACGGGAACCAGAAAATTGTTATCAAATGCTACATCAAAGTTTTGTGGAAAAGCTCCAAAATAAAACAAGAGACGACAAAATGAGAACAACAAAGCAAAGACAGAAACAAACTACAGCAGGGAGGAGTGGATGCTCCAAAGAATGTAGCAGTGAGGGATACAAACCCAACACCACAAATCAGATTGAGATCACAATCAGACTTGGGTAGAGAAACCACAAACTGTACTCAAATAAGAACAAAATGACTTCAATGTATTTTTACTCAACCAGAAATAATAAGTAGACGTCCAAAAATTGCACTAGTCAGAGTAAAAAATCATTTGGTAAAAAGATTAATTGATTACTGAGTTTGATCATAGCATCATCTGCTTTAATTTGTAAAAATCATCTAATTAGATAGATAAAAAAATTTGTTTTTTTAATTCATATCATAAAAAAACTAAATAAAAAGGTAATAAAGATAATAACTATATAATAAAACAAAATTGAGGCAGAAGAGACATTTACAATTATAAATAATTCAAAACATAGAACCTTTGGAACCAGTACTTACAACAGGCAATGTATATACAAAGCAATACTTACAACAGTAAGTATTACTTATTGCTGTAAGTATTACTTACAGCAATAAGTAAGTATTGCTGTACTTATTGCAATAAGTACAGCAATACATACAATGTATTGTATGCATACAATGCATACAATGGCATTGTATGCAGTGTCTGGCATCATGGGCGTAGGTTTGGATAGGGACGGTAGGGACATGTCCCGACCAATATTCACGGGATATGAAAAAGTCC
>NW_006800030.1:1723693-1740454 GCF_000485575.1 Poecilia formosa | reverse complement strand
AAACAAAATTGAGGCAGAAGAGGCATTTACAATTATAAATAATTCAAAACATAAAACCTTTGGAACCAGTACTTACAACATATATATATACAAAGCAATACTTACAGCAGGTAGTATATACATACAATGCCTGTCTGGTCAAAAGTCATCACCAAAAACAGGTCAGACACTAATATTTCATTGGAAGCTTTTAATACAACATGCCTTTGTTGTGGCATGGTTTCAATACTGTAATGTCAAAAGATTTCTGGCAATCCAGTACTGCATGAATTTCTCGTCAAGGTCTTGTATTGATGTTGGAATAGTTTGACCACTTTACAAGCATATCCTACAGAAACTCAACAGTTAAAATCCAGCCTCTGTGGTGGTCAGTCCATGTGGGAAAATGATGTCTCATGCTTCATGAACCACTCTTTCACAATCTGAGTCTGATGAATGCTGGTATTGTCATCTTGGACTAAGTCCATTGATGAAATACCCCGGTAGTCAGCTAACCACATTGTTTGGATTCATGATCCTGCTGAACATCAACCTGACAGAATGCAGCAACCCCAGATCATAGAACTGCCACCACAGGCTTGCATAGTTAATGGTAAATGGCCTGTATGGGTGTAGGACTTCATCTAGTCCACAGAACCCAAATCTTTTCACACTATAGTCATTCAGCCATTCGCACACTGGTGATAGTGAGCTACATTGGGGCAAACTGATAGAGAACACCAGGCCTTCTGAGCACCAATAGCAAGCAAGGTGGATGAACAGACACTACAACAGAGACATTTGAAGCCTAGGTTTGAAGCAGCAACCCACCAGTTACAGGACAAACTCCTACCACTGTTGTCACAGTCACCCCACATGATTTAAAGATAATAATACATTATTGGACCTAAATATTTTTCTGTGAACAATTTCTTTGGTCAATGCTGGAGTTCACATCAGACAAAGAATAAAAAAGAGAAGAAACAGATGAGTTATTGATTTTTCTCCTCACCACTAACATGATTGTGTGAAATCAATTAAAATTACAATTTCAGATGGGTTCAATATAGCAGAGCGGTTTAGAGGATATTAAAGGCAGGCTTGTACTCACATTTTCTGTCATACCTAATGAGGTTAATATCCTGACCCATCCATCCATCCATCCATCCATCCATCCACCCATCCATCCATCCACCCACCCACCCATCCATCCATCCATCCATCCATCCATCCATCCTCTCTAAGTTTTTCCGGGATCGAGTGGCCAGCTGAGAAACATTGTCCATCCAGCATCCAGCTTCCTCTGGGTCTCCTCCTGGTGGGACATGCCTGGAACATCTCACCAGAAAGGCATCCAGGAGACATCCCAACATGATGCCAGAACCACCTCAACTGACTCCTCTTGAGGTGGAAAAGGAGCAGCTCAACTCTGAGTCCCTCTCAGATGAACGACCTTGCCCTAGAGCAGGGGTACTCAAGTCCACCCCTCAAGAGCTAAAATCCTGCAACTTTCAGATGCATCCCTGCTCCAACACACCTGAAACAAATGAATGATCCATTACCAGGCCAGTTCAAAGTTGATCCTAGTCTGTTGGAGTAAGGATGCATCTAAAAGTTCCAGGACGGTAACTCTCCCAGACTGGACTTGAGCACTCCTGTCCTAGAGCTTCTCAAGCCCAGACCTCCTATGGAGAAAACAAATTTTGGCCACTTGTATCTGTGATCTCTTTCTTTTGGTCATGACCCAAAGCTTATGACTACAATTGAGGGTAGGAACGTAGATTGACCGATAAATCAAGACATTTGCCTTTAGTCTCAGCTCTCAGACTGGTGAAGCACCCGTTGCACTACAGATGCTGCACCAATCTGCCTATCGATGTCCATTTTTCCCTCTTCTTGAGATACTTAAACTCCTCCACTTGGGGAAAAACGTCCTCCCCAACCCGAAGAAGGTACTCTACCCTTTTCCAGCTCAGGACCATGTCCTCAGATTTGGAGGCACTGATCTTCATCCCTCATCCTGGCCATTTCACACTGTGAACTGCTGCAGCAAAAGCTGTACATCACAACCTGATGAAGCTAACAGGACCACATCATCTGCAAAATACTGGTCCAATATTCCATGACCAGGAAGAACACCACACTGCTCCAAAGTTCGACTGTCCGACATGCTCTCCTTTTTAGAATCCCTGAATAGACCTTTTCAGGGAGGCTTAAGAGTGTGACCTGTCTGTAGTTAGCTCACACTCTGTGGTCCCCCCTTTTCAATGAGGGGGGGGACCATCACCCTGCTCTACCAATCCAGGGAAACTACTCCCAAAGTCCATCAACCAACACAACCCTACAACATCCAGAGCCTTAAAACTGTAGTATGTAACTTTTTTGAAGATATATTATTTTCATATTTGTTAAAAATCTCATTATATCCTGGACATAGAAAATTAGAGAAATTATCTGTGAAAAAAATTGAGTCTATGTGCCTCTTCCCATTTCTCCCATTTAGAAAAATATGTCGCTCCTGAACAAAATCAACCAATCAGAGCTATGAGGAGTGTTTTTGCTCGACTGTCAAATAATACATAGCCAACAGTGAAACGTTGTAGAAAAAAAATGCATCCACTACAAAAAATGTACATTTTAAAATTTTAAAAGTAAGTTCAAACTGTTATGTTCATTTTCTAGTTTAGGACATGTTGATAGATTTCTTCACCATGTCATAGGAAAGAATGAGTGGCCCTTAGAAGCCTGTGAGCGTGGTCCCTGGAAGGAGCATGGTGATGAGGAGAGTGGGGGGAGGGAGGGATGGAGAAGTTCCAGTTGCCCCAATTAGTTTGAATAATCCCAGATTCTAACTAGAAAGCTGTTTATTTCTTCTTTCGATGTAGGACACAGTGTGATATCATGATGAAAGAAATATTGTTTACAGGTAGGAAGGCTGGCTTCTGTTTTTCTTGCCTTAGGCAGGACAGAAAATAGCACAGAGTGAGAGTGGCCTGTTTTTTGAGGCAGAAGTTGACCTTAAAGCACACAGAAAATATCTTAGCCTGGGTTAGCAAGGCTGTCATGGCGGTGAAGTCATCAGCCTCACTGAGACTACAGCTCGGTCCCAAAGTCACACTTCTACCCTTGCTTCACCCTTGTGTCCTTCATGTTGGAGGGTTTGAGTGTGTAGTGTGTCCCAATTCTCCACATCCGGCTTTAGCCCCGCCCTTTTTGGGTCCTATTTTAGCACTTCTGCTAAGCAAAACGTATTACCCACAATTCATACTGCATGTGACGTTTTGAGCTAAAAGGCAGAAATATGGCTTTTGTTTGTCTGTGGAGATGAAAGTAGTATGATAAGGCTCAAATCAGTGACTAAAATGTTTGATATGGTAGAAAAATAAATAAATAAAAAAGAATGATCAGACAAATTAAGTGTGAGGAAAGCGAAGCGAAAAATGTCACAAATGTAAGAGGAATTTCAAGTCTTAAATTAAGCTATTAACATATTGTTTCAACATTTAAGCACTTTCTTAAATAAAATTATTTTACTTAAAAAAATGTTTAAAAATGGAGGTTATTTTTAGAAAGCGGCTTTTGTGAATAAAAATTTAGCCAGAGGATTAGGTCATTAATGTAATAATTTGACTTTTCATCTCCTGTTGGAAGATCAAATTTTATATCAAAACTTAAAAGTGGATTAAATTTCTTGTACAAGATCCAGTTTTGAAAATCTTTCCAAAAACATTAAATTACAATTGAAAAAAAGTGGGTTGTCTCAAAATCTCAGTAACAAAATGCACAGGAATTGATAATTATTATGAATTTCTTTTGCAGAAAATCATTCCAGTGAAAACTATATTTAATTGTGAAATTAATTTCTTAAATTTTTTGAGGGAGTGGAAAAAGGTATTTAGTTCTTATTTGGAAAAATACCATTACTGTACATTTCAAATCAATTTCCTTGTTGTAGTTAAACTTTTTAGCAGCACAAACACCTGATTAGTGACCGGTCCACCATTTTGGATGTTGAAGTTGACATGCAGAGGCGTGCTGTCCCAGTTCTCTAATTTTCACATGGTTGTAACCTGCACATTTGAGCCCTTGTTCACTTTTAGTACACACTTCTTAGGGGGTGTGTAGGCCTTTTTATTCCTGCCACCAGTGTCTGTGCTGCCCCTGCTGCTGTGGGCTGCAGGCCTGCCACTATTCTAATCACTTCAACACTGTTCACCCCACATGGCAAATTCATTCAAAGACACTCAGTCAATATCCAATCAACATAGACACAATTATTTCTACACTTAAACACATATATTTCTATACATATACACATACATTGGCATGTGTTTAAGCCATGTATTCACATGTATTTAATCAAAAGTCACACAAATTATCACATTAATGTGCCCTGAGTCTTTTGATCCTGAATGCAGTCTGGATTTATGTCCAGACCAGGGCCGAAGGGTGCAGTGTGAGTATTGGGACCAGAAGACAAGCTTCAGATGTTCAAAGCACCATCAGGTCAAAGGTCAAAAATCTTTGCAGGTTTACTAGAATCAAGTACTCTTGCAGATATTATTGATGACAGCATGCAGAGGCAGAAATCTTCTTTCATTAGATCTAGAACACCACCTGCAGCCACACAGCAAAAAGGTCCTGGGTTCAAACCCATCTGAGTTGGACCCTTGGCTTTGTATTTATTCTATGTGCAGCCATTCTCCAGTTTCTCCAGTCTATCCACGACCCTTTGACATTAGATTATTCAGCACAAACTCCTGGACCCTCAGGTGTCCTAGAGTGCAAGTGTGTAAATTAATTTTTGTTTGTGGTGAATGCTAACCTGACCTTTCTCCACCTTTCACCCACTGACAGAAACAGACAACTGCCTCCTGCAACTCTGCGTAAATGGGGTAATTCATCTCACTGAATGTTTTGTTTGAATATCACTGACACAGAGCACTAATAAATCCAGCTTTAGCTCATCCCATTTTTGTACCTCACTGGTACAAAATTATTGATAAGTGTGAAAATAAAGCCAGTTCAATACGAGAAAACTAAGTGATATGTAAGTACTAGCCATTTACTATTTAACCATTAATAAAAATAGTAACCTTTACGTTATGCCTGAGGTAAATAGCTTGTGCTGGTGTCTATTTCACGAGATTTCCTATTCTGCTCTACGTGTTCTCAAGAGAATAAAGTTAAATAAAAGAATGAATTATTTTCAGATAAAATAATATCTGAATAAACACATATCCTTCTAAGAAAATATCAAGTAAAACGTTGATAGTGACGCCAGAGTAAGAGCTCCCACATTGCTTATATTTGCATTCCTTCCAAAGAGCAATTTCAAATTTCTTTATTTTCTATAAATTTGACCTCTGAATATTAAGCAAGTATTGAGTTATAAAATGAGTGAGGCATACCTTGAGTTCACCAACATGAGCAGCAGATCCAGGGTCCACTCCTGTGATGTAGATCCCCAGTCCGTACTCAGCCCCACCCCTTATCATTAGACCCAGAGAGCGACCGTTGTCCATATTCAGGTTGACCTGTGGTGAAGACATCACATTCAGACTTCTCAGTATTGTCAATAGTTAACAATTTAACTAACAATAACTGTGTAAGTCTGGTTTTGTCCCACAAACTAGCAGTGGTGAAGAAATAACAAAATAATGTAGTAAAAGTACAAATAAATGGACAAAAAACATACTGTAGTAAAAGTACCACACACATTTTTGAGTAAAAGTAATTAAGTACTTGCTGAATGAAATATAGTTACTTGATTGTGTTATATAATGGAAAACACATAATACTGCACCTTTAAATTGCACATTTCTATTTTAAAAGTCCTTGGAACTTTATTGTATTGCATGGCACCAGGAGTCCTTTACAACATCAAGATAATGATTCAAAACATTTGGTCAAATCAGCACATAAAACATTTCCCTGCACAAAATCAAGTTTCTTCTATGCCCATCTCAATCCCCATACTCAAAGAAGAAAACATGTGCAGTGAAGTGAAGGCAAGATATCAATCAGAGGAACCCAGTCAGTGCTCAGGGGCCAGTATCCTCCATGTTTTAGTTTTCTTTCCCTGGTTCAACACCCTGGTTGTAACTACCTCTTCAGCATGTCAGTCTTCTGCAGACGCCTCTAACAAGTCATCATTATATTCAGGTGTGTTGAGGATTGACATTGGACACCCCTGATTTACAGAAACTCCGCAAACAAAGACAGTAAAAGATCTTTCACTTTGTGTGATCCCATCATGTGAATTGTTGTAGTAAAGACAACCACAAAATGGGATTGTACAAAGTGTACAAACAACTGTGAAACCAGTGATTTTGAATAAAAAAATATACATTATTTATCCAAATGGTACCATGTGACAGGCTGCACAGTGATGCAGTTGGTAGAGCTGTTGCCTGGTAGCAAGAAGGTTCTGGGTTCGACTCCTGGTCCCGGTCTTTCTGCATGGAGTTTGCATGTTCTCCCTGTGCATGTGTGGGTTTTCTCCAGGTACTCTGGTTTCCTCCCACAGTCCAAAAACATGACTGTCAGGTTAATTGGCCTCTCCAAATTGCCCCTAGATGTGAGTGTGTGTGTCCATGGTTGTTTGTCCTGTGTGTCTCTGTGTTGCCCTGCGACAGACCGGCAACCTGTCCAGGGTGACCCCGCCTCTCGCTCGGAACATTAGCTGGAGATAAGCACCAGCACCACTCCCGACCTTACTAAGGGACAAGGGTGTAAAGAAAATGGATGGATGGTTCCGTGTGATCTTATTCTAGTGCAATAAAAGATAATTTATTTAAAAGTTTTTTTTTCCCCATTCCATTTTCCATTTACAGTTGCCCAGTATGTGGCCAACACCTTAGCTGAGTTCATTTTCTATGCAGATGTGGTAGTTGAAAGATTGTGCTACTATATACATATTTTGCAGATATTGTCAAAATCTCTAGGGAGCAAAATCTTACATAATGCAAACTGTTACTTTATCACCAGTGTGTCAAAGAAAATGGTTTCACTTCTGACCTCTGCTTCAAATGACTCATCAAACAGATGAGTCTGTTTATACCAGCCTCCCATGTTATTTGGAATCTGTATTGTTTTTGTAATGTATCTGTCAACAGGTGATACAGTCACAGATAATTCATTCATCTAATGCCTCTAATAGAGAAAAATATTCCTAGTTCCCCTGTTGTGCACTCTCCCCCACCCCTTCTGTCATTCTCTCTCTTTCTCTCTCTCTCTCTCTCTCTCTATCTATCTCTTTCTCTCTCTATCTCTTTCGCCTCAGTTTGCATTCTGCTCCTTCCCCTCACACCTGCAACCCATTTGCTCATCAGCCCAGGTCTTTTGGTCCAGCATTCACCCTCTCAGCATATAAACCCTTCTTTTGCTCGTAGTCCTTCCTGGTTCCTCTTTTTAATCCTGCCTTATCCCGTTACTTCCCAGTTGTTCCTGGTTCCTGTTATTTTTGTTCTGCTCTGGCTCCCTACATTCATGATGGTGTTTTGGTGTAATATTTTTGTTTTGTCATTCTTTATTAAATCTTTGAAATCTATTCAATGCTGCATTTAGGTCCGACACCAATACACCATGACAAGAGTGGTCATTGGTGTGTTTTTCAGATGAGTCACTTTGTGTAAATCTTCTCTCAAGGTTCAGTCAAAGGCCTGTGGTGCATGACTTTGACACTGTGACATTTTGAAGACAGATTCATTCTGCAACAAAGGTCATCACAATTGTCCTTAGAGAGTGAATGTGTTCAGCTGACTGTTGTCAGCTTAGTATCTAAGCTGACTGTTGTCAGTGGAGGACAAACATTAGCATGATTCAACATAATGAATATTTTAAACTAGATTATAATTTTTGTTTCCTAATGAGCAGCACACAAACATTGGTCTTACCGTCCTCTCCTCCATGCCGTGTCCTTGCCTCAGGTCGGCCTCCTGGCTATCAGGTGGTGGAGACACACTCCGGCCCTGAGGGTCCAGCCAGCTGTACACTTGGTTGGTCATGTACCCTCCTGGGATGCGACCCATTGAGCACACTGACATGGTCAGCTTCTTACATCCCTTCAACACCTGCATCACAAGACATCACTGGATTTTTAGATACTCAACACAGCAAGTGACATTTATGCATTCAATATATTCTTCAAATAAACAAACATCTAACACAGAGTGTTGATGGATGAGAATTCACACAACAAAATAATGAGTCAGGCTGCTTCTTAAATCCTGTATCACAGAGGTGCAAGGAGGAATCAGTAGTATCTAAGTCATTCACTCACACAAGGTTAGTTTGGTTTGAATAGCTTTTTTCTCTTAAAGTGGACATATGCTTTTAAGTCCTTCCTTTTCACATGTGAATCATTGACTTATGGCCTATATAAAGTATATATTGTAAAGTTGGTCTGAATTCCTTGTTATTGTAGCTCTACAAACCCGTTGTTTACCCTGCTCTAAGGTGCATTTCATTTTGCTGTTTTTTTTTTATTTGAATGAGAAATTTCATGCCCTGTACCATGTCCAGGTCGCAGCATCCCACTCCACTCCTATATTGGCCATTTCTGTAGTTGGATGGGAGCAAAATAATTATCTGCAGATAATTATAAACATTTTATTCCAAAGTTAATTAAATTGCATTGATGTCAATGCAAGACCTTAAATGTTGGAGCCAGAGTCTGACCCAGAGCAAGAGAAAGATGAACCTGCAGAGCCACACATTCTCATGAACGCATGGGAATGGTGTTATTATTGTATTTGGTAACACTTTATTTGAAGGGGTGTGCATAAGACTGATATGACACAATCATAAACATGACATAACACCTGTTATAAACATGAAGGAGTCTTTATGAATGTTTATGACAGATGTCATGAAGTGTCATTCGGTAAATAATGACACTTTTAATGCAAAGTTGCTCTAAAAGTTGGATTAAAAGTCCATTAAAAGTATCAACTTTGCATGATTTTGTAAATGACAATTTAATGCAAAGTTGGCATTTTTAATAGACTTTTAATGCAACTTTTAGAGCAACTTTGCATTAAAAGTGTCATTATTTACTGAAAGACACTTCATGACATCTGTCATAATCATTCATAAAGACTTCTTCATGTTCATGACAGTGTTATGTCAGTCTTTATGCACACCCCTTCAAATAAAGTATTGTATTTGTATTTACACCCTTTCCATCTGTACCAACGACCTACAATATGAAGAGTAGTTTAACTGTAGAGCCCATGCGTGTCTTCGAATCTTTTGACAAGTCAAAAGATTCGAACATTTTGACTTGTCTGCTCACAACTTCAGGATAGCTGAACTTGGACTTCAAGTTTGATGTATGGAAAAACATGGCGAACTGACAAAATTGACTACGCAGTAGGCAGTTACACAACAAATGTGGCAACATCTTATACAAGAAAATGTCATAGGGAATAGACAAAAATGAACAGAATGGAAAATATAACCCAAACAAAATATAACAATATCTGTGCAGCACTGAGAGAGAATACATTTAAATTTGTTGCACTCTTAGACACTCAAAGTCCACAAACAATGTATTTAAGGGCTAAAAAAGAGGATTTTGCATATGTCCCTTTTAATCCTTGTGTTTAGAAATGGGGTCCAACCGACCCCACACCCGTATCACTTGTATCATTTGCCTCAGTCCTCGCACGCACAAGGGTTAAGTACTAAACCTATCACTTAAAAAGTGCATTTTAGATTTACTCAGTTTACATTTATCCAAGATGAATACTTATTTGATGAGCTAACATATTTACATGTGACAAAAAAGCAAAAACACAAGAATATTTTAGAAAGTAGTTTTTGTCAGCAGTGTTGCTTTATATTGTTTTGAATAAATATGATAGTAATGTGCCACTGCTCTATCAATTGAAAAGGACTGATAAGAAAGCTGCAAGCATACTGAAATCAGAAACTTTACCTATAAATAATGCAGAGAGCTCAGAATATGAACGCATTTGTAATGCATTTGTGTCTTCAGTGTGACGGTGGGACAAATTTTATCAACAATCATCAAAGAAGAATGAGTGGTAATGCATCTAAAGCAGCAGTGTCCTTGACACCAGTCTTTTCCAGCTGTGGTTGGTATGTTTTAAATGTGTTTCTGCTTCACTACATGAATAAGCAATAAGCTGTGCCATGGGCAGGGACATCTGCTAATTAGGGACAAAAATAAACAATCCCATTCACATTTATTTTCTATTTATTATTTGGCTCACTTTCTTAGTGAGTTCATAAACAAATGCTATTTATTGTACTGAAAGAAGAAAACAGGAACATATTTGAAAAGCAGAATGTACCAAAACACTCAGATTCATATTGTTTTTTTGTCACATCGTAATTAATAATTTTTGATTCATTACACCATTTTTGTGATAATTTGGAGTTGAAATGGAAACTGAAAAAAGGCTGGTTGCTGTATTTTTAAAAGGTAAAGTCAACAACAAAAATGCCTCCTGCTGGTTTGTATTATATCAGATAAGCAAGACGCATATTAAGTCTCAACATATTTTTCAATGAACTGTGTTCATGTTTAACAGCATCCAGTTTAACTGTTTGTCTCGGGCTGTGGTAAGTGTGTTTTCTCTTTGAAGTTCTATTCATTTCAACTTATAATGTTTCAACCACTATGAAAATCTTTGTATTCCTAAATACGGTTTGAGTTGTCATTGAACTCAGCAACCTTCAAATCCCACTGGTTTTCTGACCTTCAGCTGGAACACAGTTACGTTGGGAGTAATGTCACCCTCAGGTCTGACTTCCTGTCTGAATGGAGCACAGCAATAAGCTGTGTTTAGATTATTGTCATGCTTACTATTGGTTAGCATAGTAACACTAACCTATAATAAGCTTTATTATGCTAACTATAGGGGCAGCAGTTAGTGTGTTTTTCTCTGAATCTTTGTTCAAAATTTCAACTTAGAATGTTTCAACCTCTGTAGAACAAACCAAATGTTTCCTCTGGTGACACAAGAAAAAAACATAGAAGAGCTTAGGTATAATGCACTGCTGTTGGGGCTCATGGAGATATTGTCCACAGTCATTTAGAATTTAGCACCAGAAGTGTTCACACTGAAGCCACACTGAAGACGTTAGTGTAGTTACAGCTGTAGATCATGCTAAGTGTACACAGTAAAATAAATATGGGGCAGTGCAGATATTTTCTTTATGAAATATTCTCAATAAACAGCAACAAACATTTCCACATGCTCCAAAGTTTTTTGTGCATAAAATGTTTTGCATACCTCGGTTGTAACGAGTGGCTATTTAAGTTACTGTTGCCAGCTCAAACCAGTATGGCCATTCTCCTCTGACCTCTGGGATCAACAAGGCATTTGTGCCCACAGAACTGCTGCTCACTGGATATTTTCTCTTTTTCGGACCATCCTCTGTAAACCCTAGAGATGATGGTGTGCGAAAAACCCAGTAGATCAGCAGTTTCTCAAATACTCAGACCAGCCTGTTTGGCACCAACAACCATGCCACGTTCGAAGTCTCTTAAATTACCTTTCTTCCCCATTCTGATGCTCGGTTTGAACTGCAGTAGATTGATTATTGGCAGGCTTTACAGGAGCAGGTAGGTTGTTTTGATGTCCATCATGGCGGAGTGGGGCAAGTTTCGAAGACAGTGACGTCACGTGCAAAGGGTCAATAAGCATCATTAATAGTCCTGCAACCACTGAGGAGCCATTGCTGACATACTGTTGCCTGCATGGTGGAAATGTTCTATCTGGCTAAAAAATGCGGAAGCGCTAAAACGGAAGTTTGTGGCATGTAGGCAATTGAACCATCTCAACATATTGATGCTATCACACAGTTCTTCAGGTCATCTGCTAAGAATAGCAGTTACAAAATAGTACTTAGTGTGCTAATTTATCAGCCTCACTGTTAAGAAACACAAGTGGAGTGGAGAGGATGGAATAGTCAGCCTGCAGTCCTAACCAGAACCCACTGCAGGATCAGTATGCTGTTCATGCTGGAGTGACCATAGGCACAATATCCAACTTATCCAACTAGAGGAAAATATGAACAGTCAAAGTTAAGCAAGTTTTAAAGTTTATGAACTGCAACATGTTCTAAAGGATGGAGGTTGACTGAAACGTCAATGCAATTTGAAATGATGATCAGCAAGACAAGTTTTTCAATACGCTTAGAATAATGTTAGGATATTGCTTTTTCAGTCCTGAAGCCAAAAACAGTCTGGCTACAAGGCAAGAATGCTACCAACTGTGCCACTGTGCAGCCTGAGATAAGATCATAAAATGAAATGTTTTGACTTAGTTTTCATCCTGAAGCTGAACATTGCAGCAGGATCTCTTCCGAATGAGGTCAGGGTCTGGCCTTCCCTCTTTCCTGGTGTTCTTGCTCTATAACAGGCCTGTGTGAATCACAGGTCATAGATAGCACTATGGCCTCAAAGCCTCTGCTAATTCTTTTCTGGTCTAATGATAGAATAAAATATGACAGCAAAAGCAAAATACTGCAGCCACCTAAATAGCAAAGCCAAAGGGAGCATGAGATCATTTGAGAAGAGAGCATGAAAATATGGAGTGTTTAATTCTCCAAAGTTCAAAATAAAGTGAGGACAGTGTTTCTCAGAGCAGTTTGGTGTAGAACTACTACATAAAACAGAAAAATAATCTGATCAAAAATGTCCTCTGTTATTTGAATTAGGCAAAGCACTGCGAAGGCCTATTGTATCTGAAGGAATTCTTTTTATCATTCTTTTCTCCCCGGAATCGCAAATTTGGGGGCCTAAGTGTATTCAAACATTCACCAAACTTTGCCCAAAATTGTACCCACAAATAATTTGACAATTTTGTGGGTGTGGCCAAACTGCACCCTAACGTGAGATAGGACAAACTGTACATCATAGAGATCTGAAATTTGGTAAGTAGTTACATCCTACCAAATCAAGAAAAAAAGTCTCTTGGAGGTTTTCCCTAAAATGTGCAGAGAGGTGGCCATTTGGGGCCAAAAGGCAAAGTTTTGCTTGTACACACTTCAAACTTTAACAAACTCCTCCTAAGGATTTTCAGCTATCAACATTATTTTTGGTCAGGATGCAGATAAGTGGTGGGACATTAAAAGTTATCAAAATTGTGAGTTTTTGAGCATGTTTAGGGGCAATGGCCAAGCAGTGAACTTGGGAAACTCAGCAAAGCAAACAAAATGCTATAACTTTCACATACAAAGAAGTTTGGCAAAGTTTGGCACCAAACTTGGCATGAGTGATGCAGATTTAATGCTTAATGATCCTATGTTGTCATAGTATGACATCATCTAAGGCCTGCCTTAGATGATGGAAGGAAGTGACTTTTTTTTACTTGGAAAGCTCTGTCTCTGACCCCCTTCATCTTATCAAGATGATTTTGCGTTAGATGACAGATAACTAGTTGGTCTCACTTCCCTGAAAGCACAAAACATTTTTGGTAGAGGGCGTGGCCTGGCGGCACGGTAAAGTCACAGTTGAATTTAGCGCCATATGTTTGGCTCTAAATTCCACATATTTCAGTTGAGCTCCACCAAACTCACTGTGATCGATCCTTGTCCAACCCCCAACAGGAAAGCAGTCCAATATTTGGTGAGTGTGGCCTAATTTCTTCACAGCACCGCCTAGAATATTTAATAACTGAACCCCAAGCCTTGCTTTGACCAACAATCATGAAATTCAGTACGTGTGTATATTGATAGGTAAGGAAGAATTTTTCTGCCATAGTCCAAGAGCACACATTTTCAGTCTGAAAACAGGATTTCATGTCTTTTGTTTTCAAAACGTTTAATACTTTTGCTTAGATTTTCATTTTGAAAGCAGGACTTCATGTATTTCTTCTCAAAACTTGCAACGCTTGTACTCAAAACTTCTCCTCAATCAGTGACGTTCAGTTTGGATGAATGCAACCTGAATGTTAGGTCACATTTGAATCGGATACGTGTCGGATATGGGTCACATTCGAAAAAAAAAATCCGACCTGTGCTGTTCACACTGCCATGAAAAGATTGGATACAGATCGCATTATGTCAAAAATAATCAGAATTGGGTAACTTCAAGCTGCAGTGTGAACGCACCCATAGTCTCTGCTTGTACTCTCTGCTTGCTTTTGAAAACACCTTTTGGCACAGTCGCCTGGCAACCTCTCAGCCAATAGAATGACAGTGTACTGGGTGTGTTTGTTTTCTTCTAGAGGGTGTGCCTGTGTGGCTTCTTTCAATTGTAGCAACCTCCACCACTCACTGGATGTAGGGAGAAACAACGTTGTCAGCATTCTGCTCTGTAGTACTAAACATCTGCTAGCAGTGTGCTACTTATCACTAACAGCTACTGATCTTAGGCAGGAGTTTTTTCACCCAACCAAAGACAACATAATCACAACATTAGATAGATATAGATTGATATCTATATATATCTATATATATGTCTATATATATCTGCATCAAAGTGTGTGGGGGTGGCCAAGTCTCAGATCTGACCATTCACCATGAAACATCAAGGTGGAATAACTTCCCCACATATGCTCCCCCCTGCATCAAACTTTCTTTATGTCATCACCTGATCTCATCACATTCACATGGTCAATTAATGACATCACCTTAACCCTGCCCCCTTTCAACAGTAAGTCACATGTTTTTCTGCTCTCTTGGTGGAACTTTCTTCCTTTTACTATATGGTTCATGCAGATTTCAACCTGTGCTTACTGAAACAGAACAACATGATGGTAAATCCTCTCAACACTGGCTGCTGGCGAGTGGCGTGGCTGAAAGACAAATTCTAATCCCTCGCTGTTTGCATACAGTTGTCTCTAAATCAAACATGCATAATCCGATTTGTTAGACTCGAAAGAGGCCAATAGCATTAAATTGTAATTTGACTTCACTTTGCCCCCTAGGTTATTCCGAAAGCTATATCTCCTTAATACATAAACCATTCTGCACCAGATTTTTTGTGGATCATCAGATGCTGTTCACATCAGTATGTATTGCCTAGTGGACGGGCGTGGGAACTGCATGAGAACGTTGATGGTAGTGAGCGGGTGGCGCTGCTAGAGCTCCTGCAGTTGCCATGAAGCCGGAGCGGCGCTGAGCTGCCTCTAAAGCTGTTTGCAGCTTTAATTATATTATCATTATTTGTGTAAAAGCTTTTTGTTAGGTTCTATTATTAACTTGTAATACATGTGATTCATTAAATTTAAAGATTTACCACTTCATATATCTAAATCTGTAATCTCTTTTTAAAACTTAGCAGTAAAGGCTAGAGAAGATATCAGGAACCTGTTTGTAAGTGCAAAGGTGAAAATTGCAAAACCACTCATGTAGAAGTTTGACATCATAAAGCAGAGAGAATGTGGGAAACCAGGACAAGTAGATTTTCATATCTGCAGACTGCAGAATTACAGTCTTATTTTGGTAGATCTTACCACAGCCTGTGATTCTGTTGATCACAGGACTTATCATCCCAAAGGGAGGAAAGTATCTGGTTGGCAAAGCATGAGATTTAGTAATGTTATTTCTGCATGTTTACTCTGTAAACTATAGGTTTAAGCTGGAGAGCTCATGTAGAGGAATATTTCAAAAAGTTTTAAAAAATCAGTAGCAACCTTGTTAATTTGCTTAACAAGGTTGCTGTGGTGTTAAGGTTATTATATTCCTAATACATCACTATAAAACCACTTGTCTAACAAATTCTGTGTTCTGAATATTAAGTGTCTTAACTCAAATCTTAAAGAGAAATTCTTACCAACTATTCAGAGAACACGAAGATCTCAAAATTAACACTGCACTTGTAAGGCATTTCCATTAATGTTAAAGTCTGCTATCACATTATTCTGCTGCTGTTAGACTTCAGGTGTGTCAAAGAGGATATACTTAAAGTGCATTAGTTTCCATGATCTGCACTCTGAGGCTTTTATCAGCTACAATGTCCCTTCAGTTCAAACAGAGATGGGTAGAAAGGTATTCTCATACTTGGCTCCATCTGCCTGAAACATTTTACCACAGCAGCTGAACTTATCCAGTTTCATTGAGGTACTTTAAACATTATTTTACAGTGCAGAAAATGATATAAAAGAATTATGTCTTTTCATAAAATGTGTCTTTAGTATGTTCTGTTTGGAAGTAAATGCATAAAAGGAAACACAGAGAACATATGCATATGCATATCCTTTCAGGAATTTTACAAGAATGGTTCTGCTTTGGTTCTGTCTCTTTCCTGCTTCAGTTTCTTTATCTCTTTAAAATAAAATTTCTAGCTGAAGTTGGGTACCTGGTACATGGGGACCAGAGAAAGTTTTTTTTTTTTATAAACTACCTTCATATATTAGTATAAACTTATTAAGATTACCTTCACTTCATTTGAATAAAATAAATTATTTCATGTAAATTTGTGCTGGTTTTCCTTTTTATTGATGTTAACTCTAAGTTCCTTGCTGCAAACATCCAAGGGGGCCAAGCTTTTAGCTGAGCAACAAGCTGCTGAAGATGTTTTTTTTTTGTTTTTTTGTTTTTTACTTTCAACATAAACCACACTCCTAACCAAAATAAAGAAGTTTCAAAGTGAATGTGAAAAAAAAAATATTTTTTTACAGTCTATCTCGCTTTTTAGTCTTCTTAACTCCCAAAGACTGACCAAAAAGGGAAGGGTTGTGTTCATGTTGATGGATAATAATATAGTTTTATTTTTATGGTATGTTAAAACAGGGATATACTACATAAATACATACATATGTATATGTATATGTATTGCATTCATATGTATATGTATAT
>NW_006800030.1:1706454-1723683 GCF_000485575.1 Poecilia formosa | reverse complement strand
AGAGAAGGGACACTCTTGTGTGATTTAGGCTATATATGCTTCCACGCAGTGCTTCAGCTGGGTTGCAGTGGGTGGAAGAAGAGCTCTCTGTGGGACTTGCGCAGCGTTGGATGGGTAGGTGAATAGAGAGTGGTAGGGAGAGAGTTATGTCTATGATAATAGTGGATGGGTATATTTTTATACTGGTGGTGAGCTAACATGCAGGACAAAAGCCCAGTGTCAACGTCAGTACTGGTCAGTCAAGCTATGCAACAAGATAATAAGATAAGATCATAATACTTTATTGATCCCCTAAGGGGGGGTTGTTATCCTCTGCCCATAGCATGTTATAAAAATAAAAAATATGTATTTTTTATTTTGTGTGTGTGTATCACTTTAAGAGCTCAGGAAGAAATGTTTGCTGTGATTGGTTAATCTAATTTAAGCTGCTAGCCATTGTTGTTGTAAAAGCACAAGTTCAGCGTATGATGAGCAGAAAATTGATGGATTAATTGTTGGAGGCCATTCAGAGCTGTTTGTTCAAGAGACTGAGAGCGTGTAAATGAATAAAAGTAGGTTTTGTCAGTATTTAACAGGATTTGTGTAGCTGTGCAACCTAAACACACACACACACACACGTATATATATATATATATATATATATATATATATATATAAGACTTCAGATTACGCTATGACCGCTTGGTGCCATCTGCTGGAAAGATTAGAAATGACTGTTTATAATGAGTAAAATTAATAGCTTTTGTTGTCTATATTTCTTGTAGCCCACACTCAGCTCTGTTAAAGAAAGTTTTGACCTGAAATCTCTTGTTTGTTTGGCAAAGCACACGGGTCATTATTTCCATAATAGAAGACTAACCAATAAGCTGATGAACTGTAGGTATGCAGATCGTCTATCTTCTACCAGGCAATAGAAAATAACCCAGATAAACTATAGAGAGCTTTGGTAGTCTGCAACTAGAGCTTGTCTAACAAATGACAGAGAGAAAGTGCTGTATGACAAAGGAAGCCTCCGCAGGCAAGTCCATTCACTTTGTTCAGCTCTGGATTCCAACAATAGATTCTAGGAGATGCTTGTCTATTTTAGGCCTGGTGTTTTTGCGGGCCCATCATCTGTAGCCTGAGACAGGCAAAGATCAGTGCTGGAACTGGCAGAGTGAAGGGACACTCTTGTGTGATTTAGGCTATATATGCTTCCACGCAGTGCTTCAGCTGGGTTGCAGTGGGTGGAAGAAGAGCTCTCTGTGGGATTTGCGCAGCGTTGGATGGGTAGGTGAATAGAGAGTGGTAGGGAGAGAGTTATGTCTATGATAATAGTGGATGGGTATATTTTTATACTGGTGGTGAGCTAACATGCAGGACAAAAGCCCAGTGTCAACGTCAGTACTAGTCAGTCAAGCTATGCAACAAGATAATAAGATAAGATCATAATACTTTATTGATCCCCTAAGGGGGGAATTTTGTTTGAACCAGCACAGTACACAATAAAAACTAAAATAAATAAATAAATAAAGTAATAGGAATAAACATACAAAAATAATAAATAACAATGAGTAGGGATAGTCCTAAGGACACACACATATTCCTCAATATATTACTAAAGATATATTCAACATTTAAAACACAGCTCTAGAGACTATGGAAGTTTGATAGTCTCAGGCAGAAAAGACTTGCTAGCGTTCTGCAGTAATCTTTGGCTATGTCTGCTCCTCAGACTGTCCACCACATTATAGAGGGGATGAAAGGCATCATCCATGATAGCTCTGATCTTCTCCAGCATTCTGTCTCTCATCACCTCTTCCAGTGGAGCCAGCTTGATGCCCACAACTCACTCAGCCTTTCTTATCAGTTTAAGACTGTATAAGTTTTTCACCTTCATTGCAGCACCCCAGCACACTGATGACTGAGAGAACATGAACAGCAACCTACTGCAGATGTTAAAAGACCTGAGACAATAAAAAAGTGAGATGGGAAATTTTTTTTTCTAATTTAGTTGCATAATAATTCCGCACACATAATAGTTGCCAAGTATCATGCACACAGATATTGTCCTGAGAAAGCCAGAACCTCAGAGATGATTAATATTTTGGACTGACGGAGAGCGCTGGAGTTATTCAACAACAAAATGAATTCTCAAAACTACAACTTGCATAATTATGCACACAATGTAAGTTTTAATGTATATTTTTTGACAAAATCTAGATACAATAAAAAGTTGCCATTTGGGAAAAATGGCAATGTTCACAGAGCAAAAAAAAAAAATCAGTTTTCAAATGTCTATTTGAAAACAGATTTTTTTTTTAGTTTAAATTATTATTTCAATTATTATTGAAATAATTTTTGTTTTTCTCCACAAAACCAGGCCTAAATTTTGCAGCACACCAATCCTCAAGATCTGGATTTGAAGACTCCTGCTCTAGCAGCTTGAACATTGCAGACATTTACTGTTGCACAGAAATTTCTCCATTGTGGAACAATGAAGGATATTTCTTTTGTATTCTACTTGCATTTGTGCTTTAGTTGCATAAAGAGATGGGAAGATGAGTGACCTGAGACTGATCAGTCCCTGTGCTATGTCTGACCATCAATCCATATTAAATATGTAACACCATTCCCTCTAATAAATGGAGAGTATATTAAAACTATTTTATAACACTTAATATCCTCTTACAATTCAAGGCAAAATGCTGAAATATCTACATCAACCCTGTTTCTTGATAAAACCCTAAAGGTTCCATAGATCAGTATTACGGTACTTTGTGCTGATGGTGTCTGTTGTTTAAGGGTTCATTGAGTTAAATTGACTGTCAGCTCAAATGTCCACTGCCAGCTGCTTTCTTTTCCATGACCATTTTTCACACTTACTTAGGCAGGTTCCTCTTTTTATATGTAATTTCATGTTTTTATCTATAGGAAAAAAGTCAAAATGTATTAACTACAGTGTGTAAAAGTTCCAGTATTTGTATTGAAATTTCAATGGTAAAATAAATGTAAGAAATCAAGAATAAATTTGAAGATTTTTGACTTTGCCTTCACTTCACTTTTTTATTTATTTTTATTTTATTTTATGCTTTAGCAGCCTCCATTAAACAGTAAACAAGGAGGAGAGTAAAGGGAGAGATACACAGCAAATGGTCTGAGAAAGGGAACTGAACTCTCCACATCGTTTTGAGGACAACTGCATCAAGACAACAGTCTGCACACAGCGAGTCCCACCAACTGACCCCCAGGACCCTCCTGCTTTATTCTACTTACTGCAGCAGTTTAGTGTAGAAGTCATTTAGTGTTCATATGTTCAACTGATGCTTAGGAGGCATCTTTAAAAACAAGATGGAGAAAATGTCATTGATATTAATGGAAATTATTACTTTTTAATATTTAATAAGTGTTTTGGACAATGTTTGCAGAGTTTAACAAAATGGAGTGTCATGAGTATTTTTTAATTCACATTGATGCTGTTTTTTTAAATTACCTTCACACTTTAAACCATTCAAGTCAGAAATGTCACCACCAGCACTTCCAGTACAAAGCTGCTGAGCAGACAGAATATAGATTTCCACCAGGTTAAACATAAATAACTGAATGTTTTCCTGCTGTAACATAGAGGCACAGTAACAAACAGTGATATAATTTCCTGCCCCAGGCACCTTTCAGAACTGACAACTAGACTTTAGCCTGTGTGCTCTAAACATGTAGTGAATCCCTGAAGAGACATGGGAATCAGGAGGAGCATGAAATCAAAATCCATGAACACACAGACCATGCAGCAGTGTGACAGCTGTTCTCCTCTGTGTCCAGTGTGGCTACAGAACTCATCAGGGAGCAGATTCCCATTGGTCCCTCCCACATACTTATGCTTGTTAGCTGAAAAATGTGCTTCATAAAATGGTGGGCTATGTTCAAGGACACTTGACAACAGCATCTTCCAGCAGCGGAGTTTGATAGGGAACGCAGCCAAGACACTCAGCAAGGTTTGTTCATAATATTAAGCAGGTTCATTCACAACTGATTTATCAAACTGACAGCAAAGGATAACTTCTCCCACCCAAATGTTTAATGATATAATACCCTCCTACATCTCTTGTGGAATTATCTGCTGGAAAGTAGTTATTTTTTTATTTCTTGGACTTGTTGGGGGATGTACAATCTTTTATTCTCTAGACAAATACACACACACGCCCCCTACTGATCCCCCCCACACACTCACATGCACACAGGTGCACACATGCACTGGAATGTAATGTCATTGTTTATAAATAGTCACAGCTTCATTCTGCTCAGAAAAGTTCAAAATTGAGCATTTCTGCTAATTAAAATAAAAATGCAGAATAAGACCAAAGAATTAACTAAATACACCATGCCCTGGTTTAAAGAAGTTCAATAACAGATGGGAAGCAGAGTCATGGACATTTATTATCCTGAAAAGTGTTATAAAACCATTTCAAAGGCTTTGGGAACCACAGTAAAAAGCATTGCAGTTTTATTTCTTGCTGCCTAGGAAATGTTTTGACAGAATTTTTTTTACTAAATTTGACGTGACACCCTTAATATTGTAAATAACAATGAAAGGCATTTCAAGCAATGGCCCCATTTCTCCTCCTGCCTTTAAGTTCTATAAAACCTTTCCATGTCACCAATCTGAAAGATAGCATCCTGCCCACTCATCAAACCTGCAATGACTAATTTAATGAGGATAAATTCCAAGAAACATCAACATAATTGCTTCTATGCAAGGGAATGTGATGACTAACTCAGGATTAGTGTGGTATGACAACAATCATTAAGCATGGCTGTTAAATTGCTCATAGCAGTGCTGGCTGACAAGCCTTCATTCATAACCTCACAACAACTGGCAAGGTTTCTTAAAGGGATCCCCGATTAGTTGAACATATTAGCCTAAATATGTTGTATTTTCCTATTAATTAAAAAAAATGCTGTTTGTGATATGTCAAAACTAATAATTACTTTAAAAAATTATATCTTTTGTAATATTTTCCCCCCATGGAGATCGTCATTTTTTCACCTGTGCAATACATGCTGGATTAATGACGTAGTGTAGTTTACTGAGTAAACACAGGAATGCTAACTTTACACGAGTTGTGTTGTTTATCATATTGAGCTTGACTGGTGTAATTTTAGACACTGAGTTGCTGTTGGCTGTAATAAAAAAAAAGGAGAAAAATATTTATATATTTGTGTGTAAAGTGGAAAAGAGCCGAACACAACTTCAGAAAGGATTTCTCTCCAGAAGATTTTGAGTTATTTGTATGAGTAAAACTGATGAAGGCTCTAAAAGGTGTTTGTTACCTTCGCAAGCTAAAAGCAAATGCTATGCTATGTGTACAGCTTTTATCCACAAAGTGCCTAAGCCCAGCCAGTGCCTAGCCAGTGAAAGAAACTGGGAGAAACATCAGATAAACAGTGCTGGAAGCTCTTTGAAATGACAATGGAACTATTGCTACTGCCACCGGTACTGAATGTGAAACCACAGACCCGACACTGAACCAAAGACCAGACCCAAAATGGCTGTTACGAGAGCAGACACACTTACAGAACTACTTACCAGATCAATGTCATTTAGGTAAATATCATTCATTGTTTCACTGTGTAGCTGAAGGAGGCAGCAGCAGCCCAAACTTCTTCAGCCAATTCTTTCCTCTTGCTCTGTTTGGTCCTCCTTCATTTCCTTCATTACCTCTTGTGATTTCTGCTGTCAAGTTAAATAAGCAAATCCAACACTTTTGAATGTATTCACCATCTCCACCCAACTGGCATGCACCTTTCAAAGAATCAAGTGCACCCATCCCTTTCACTCCTCAATCTAAGTAGCCAAATCTTTATTTATAAATAGATTTATTGTTTGATGTAATGCTTTTCATATGTTTGAAAACAGATTAGTTGCACTGTTTAGAACATGGTTTGTTTATTTATTCATTCACTGTTAACGTAAAAGTATTTTTATTAAATCATTACTTGAGAAACTAAAAGTTAAAGTTAGTTCAAGTTTAAAATTAACTTATTGTTATATGTAATTAATATGACTAATATCTGTTTGTTGTCAACCTACTCCTGACTCATGCTGTCTACTCATATAGACAATGCATGTTGCCTGTTCATATGCTGCTGATGAGATTCATCTAAAGAAAAGAAAAGCAAAAGGAAGAAAGCCTTTCTCAAGTTTGGGCAAAAGCAGAGGTGGCTTAAGAGAGCAAAAAACTTTACTTGTACAACAAGTAAATAGGTTTTAAAAAATGATGCATTTCATTTCAGAGGAAAGCAAAGGAAAAAGAAGCCAAATGTAACTAAAAATCCTCTGATCTGACATTTTTTATCCACTTCTTCTCGAGTTTAAACTGAGAACAGATGTATCTGTTATACAATAATAGAGCAGATTTTGCTGTGTAAAAATAGTTTTTAACTCTATGTTGCTACTTTTCTGTCTACTTCTAAATGTTTGTTTCTCCTTTACTCAGTTAGCTTTACTAGGAGACACAACATTCACAAATCTTCTGCTCTCCTTATTCCAATTTTTCCCAGATGTGAATATGTGCTGATCAATGTTCCCTCTGCAGAGCAAACATGGCTGAATATTCATTCCGTCTTGAACTCAATGTGACCAGATGGAATCTGTTCATACTCTGTGTCTCCTTGCTTAGTATTCTGTCCAAGTCTCTGAAAAGTGTACACACCACTGTCACCAGGGAAATATGGAAGACTGGAGATGAGAGATAAAGAAGAGAGCATGAGCATGAAGAGAGGGTTGAGTCAGAGGAACATTGCAGTGATGGCAAGTCAAGGTGACCACTCTGATCCCCCCCCCCCCCCACAAAAAAAACAAAAAAAAACAGGGTATTTATGAAGTTTAGCTCACAAATGTGATCTGGAATATGTATTTAAATATATAATTTTTAAGACATCAATCAGCCTTTCCTTCTGTTGTCAATCTGTCTGAAACTCGTACCCCAAACTCCAACCCTTTACCTCCATTACTCTTCTGTTTACTTTCTCTTTCACTTACCCCTGCCAGCTCCACCTTTAACATCTTTTCTGAAACACGTCCACTATCTCTTCTCTGCACATGTCCGTACCATCTCAGCCTCAAACATTTAACTTCGTCTTCAATCTGCTCAACCTGAGCTGCGCTTCTGACTGGCTCATTTTCACCCTGTTCAGTTTTAGTCCCTTTCTATAACTGTAGTTTTAAGACTTTATGTTCTATATATTTTAACTTTGCAACAATTTTCTAAACCAGGGTATTTTAAATGGGTGACATTCCTGTTAAGATTTTTAATTTTATAACTTTAGGAGATAGAAACTAGTTATTTCTTGACACAAAATGACACAAAAACAATCAGAGCGAGAAAGCGAAATTTAAATTCTATGTATAAATCCAGTACTTAATGTATACAATATTTTGCAAAAGTTTCCAGAGTTAATTTTTGGACATGTTGCTTGTAAGCAGAAAGATGTTAGAAATCACCATTTGTCAGCAGTGTTTCAAAGTTTTAATTTTATATTTAATTAGCTTCTGCAGCATATGAACAATATCTAAAAACAATATCTAACACACACCATCAGAGGATGGTGTATCCATCATATGATGGATACACCATCAGAGAATTGGTCAGTGAAAATGATCAATTCTCTGATTGGTCATTTTCTGCATGCTTTTTTTTTTAGCAAATGAGTCTATGAAGATACAATATTAATTTTTGTTTGTCAAATTGCTACTGTGTTCCTGGTATTTTTAAAGATGTTGTTTATTGATGATCACAAATTGATAGTTTTAGTTTAGATTATTTTTTCTGCCTTAATGGTTCATATGTCAGAGTTCAGCTTCAGAAGCAAAATGAAAAGAAAAGTAATTTCTCAAAAATGGCCAAACAATGAAATGGAGAAGAGTAAAAAGGTAATCCAAAAACAGACATAACATTAGGGCCGGGACTTTAATGAAATAATGTTGATTAATTAATTACTTAGATTTTATTGCATTAAAAGTTGTAAAACAATTAATTATTGTTTTTTTTATTTATTTTTTTTATTTTATATACATAGGTTCCAGATGGAACATGAGTATTTGTGGCATACTGGTTCAATGGGTGACATTCTGACGTATAAGCTACATCCGAAATCAACGTCAATGGATAATTTCTACTTCAAGAAATGATCTAATAATAGATCTAATAATAGACCTTTCTGAGCTGGAAAGGTCTATTACTAGAAATTGAAAATGCTGCTTATTTTGTCTATATAGTCTTCAATTAAAATGCAGTTAATTAAATAAAATGCAATGAATTAATCTTAATTAATTGTGGCATGTCTGACAAACTCTACAATTAACTTTATTATTATTGTTATTTTCTTTATCAAACTCCAAAAGCAATAAAAACGTCTTCTGAAACTTTGCATAGTATAAGTACTTTAGTACTTGTACATTTTCCCCTGGATTCCTGCTTTTGTTTTGCTCTACTTCCATGTGAATTTTGTAAGTTTTGTTCTTCATTTTCTATTAAACATTCTTTATCTACTAGCTGCATCTGCCCTTCTGCTTTTATGTCCAACTCAACCATTATACAAGATACTTTCTTTTGTTTTCCACCTCATTATTATGTACTAAATTGTGTTGGTTCATCACGTTGTTAATGAAATATGTTGGTCTTTTAGGTTATAATACAAAATAACAATTTCAAAGGATAGGAATACTTTACAAGCCAGTTAATGCCAGTATTTATGTTAGGCTAGCTAGTTTTCTATATATGTTTGCAGATAGCAAACTAAGGTCACTGCCTGCCTCCACTACTTGAAACAAACATAGAGAATGTCCTATTTGCCCAATGGGGTGTAGAAAATAAGCTGCAACACATCTTCTGTGCTGTCAGATAAAAGAAGCCACTCAGGCTGTTTCCCATCATGCTGGGTTGATTGCAGGTAAAAAAATAAATAAAAAAAGAAGCTCTTATTTCCTCTTAAATAAGCTTTCGCCCAAGGCCTAAACCGAGAGCCTGTAGAAAAAGTGTGTTTGTGCAGAGATCTCTACAAACTGATGGTGTTTAAGTGAGAAAAGCTTGCAAGGTCACAAAAAATATTTCCATAGACAGGTGCTTCAAAGACACACAGAAAAGCACATAAATGTTTGGGACAACAGAGCAGGGTTTCATCACGGCTATTTATAACCAACCAGACGACAGCTTAGGAACATATTTATTTTGCTGCTTGAGACCTTTGACTGAGCCTTTTGTGAAGTCTCTTCCAACAAGCTTGATCCTCCATCACACTAAACCACACAGATGTGAATATTTATTCAGTTTTTTGAATCAGGTGTTTTTTCCTTCATCTGAACTTTGTGGTCTTAGTGCAACGGACAGATCAAGATATGTAAGATATTAAGCCGGGCATTTCTACCGTATAGTTTGCACAGTCACACTAACAATTAAAACATATTTGTATTTTGTGATGTCTTTCTTGTGAATAAATGGAACATAAAATTTACACAAGCTACATCACAGATGAGCTCTTTATTCCACTGTAAATATGAACATGTAGGGTCAGAGAAAAGGAGCCTAAGAATGGCTGTGTAAGAATTGAATGGCAAGAAAAGTAGGAGGCATTCCGTGTTGATTATTGAACATTTCTGTTAAGGTCAAAGGTGGGATTTAATGAAGTACAAGTATTTCTTTATTGTATTTAATTATAATTAAATTTTTATAAGCTCATATGAACTGATAAGTAACACTGATAACTGCTGTTGGGGGAACATCGAGCATAGCGTCACCTGCCAATGTCCCAGATGCTATTTATGTCAATAAGAAGATTGTGTTGATTTAAACTCAGAAATTAAAGTTCATGAAGTTAATTTGACAAGAGACAAGTTGTCTAATCATTGTTTTTTTTAAGTTCATTAATCTTGAATGGTGAGTTTTAACTTAATGCTGCAAATTAACAAATAATTATTTCACAATATGCAAGAAAAAACTTCCCTCACCAAGTTAATGAGCCAAATTTCTCTGTTATTTTCACTCACAGTATCAAGTTAAAATAACTATTTATTTTAAATTAGAATAATTTAAATTCTTCCTTCAAATTTCATGAACAAAATTTCTGATCTGATATTGAACTTTATTAAACATCACAATGTTTAGTGTGAACACAACATTATCTTCAAACTTTACAAACTGATTGATGCATTAAAATAAGCATTGGCTTAAAAACACGCACAAGTCAGATCAATGTTACACACTTTCATCTCACTCACGGTGCAACACAGGATACAAAAACATGCTGCTAAACACACTGGGAAATAGTTCCCACTTCTGTTTTTTCTCTAGTTTATTCAACTCTTGGAGGTTTGACAAAATAAATAAAAAGTAAACAACTAACTACTGTAAGCTTATGTTCAAACTCTAAAACTCTCCAAATGTATTTGACTTAAAGAGTAGAAGATAGTAGATACAACTAAATACAGCTCAAATGTTTTACAATGAATACTTAATATCAACCAGATACTTTTGAACACATGAAACAGCAACTGAAAGCAAAGACTGATTCTCCTGATATTCAAAATTAATTTCTAATGAATAGTTTTAAACTTTGGAGCTCATCACCTCTTACACTAGTTTGCTTACCATAACTATTAGCATACAACGACAGATGTGTTGTTAATGATGAATAACTACCAGCATTCCATAGTTTTAAACAAACTAGTCAGATTTTGCATTAAGATAAATCAAAAATTAATATATTAAAGCATTACGTCATAAAACATTGTTCCAGTCAGTTTTGAAATTGGCTTAGCCATTTTTTGATAGTTATTTAAGTGGATAAAATATATTTTATGACTCATCAAGAAAGAGTTTACAGAACATAACCCTGTGTATTAAAATCAGCAGCAGCATTTCTGCAAAGTTTGTTTTTGTTTTCTGTTTTTAAAACGGAAGCAGAATGAGCCTTTACTGTAGTGGCAGAGCAGGAAGAACTTAGAAAAAGGGATTAGGCAGCTTCCTTCTGGGCTCCCTGGCTACAGAGGAGAGAGACTGACCCATACTGCTGCTGCTGCATTAGGTCAGGACAGCGTGGTCACTGCTTCCGCCTCATCCAGCAGTCTACAAAAGCACTGCCATCTACTCAAACCGTGCTGGATTCATCTTGCAGCACAAATCAAACATATTCCCACATGTGTGAACCCCTGCTTACCTTCACCGCCTCCGAGTGAGAGACAGAGTCAAACACCGAGTCGTTCGCTGCTACAATCTGGTCCCCAACCCTCAGTCCTTCCCTCTGGGCCGATGAGCCCGGCTCCACCAGCGACACGTAGATCCCCACGCCGTGCTCTGACCCCCCGCGGATGCTGAAACCTAGACCCTCGTGGCTTCTGGAGCGCGTCAGGGTAACTTGACGCACTTCTCCGAAGAGGCCCTCGCTGAAGAGCGGGGCCATGGAAACAGTCGGTTCCGGACAAGTCGTCGTGAGAGGCTGCTCGCAGACTGAGCTGATATACGACTGCAGAGTAGAATCGCCCTCATCTCCGAAGCTTTCCGCGCTGCCGTTGCTGGGCAGCAGGTCTGTTTTGAGGTAGAGCCCCTCGGAGGTGTACTGGTCAAAGAGGAGCTGGTCGGACCTGGGGATGACGAGACGCAGCATGGGCAGCAGCTGTCTCTTCGCGGACGTGTTGAGAATCACTTTGAGAGTCTGGACCAGGTCGTAAACGTTGCGTTTGGCGTGGTAAACATTTAGACAGTGGATAAATTGCTCTCTCTCCAGGTCACTTAGCAGCACATTGAGTGTGTTATGGAGCCTTCGGACATTTGTCGAGAGCGCACGGCTCCCTACGCCGGCCGAGTTCACCGATGTGTTGGGCGAAGCGCGCTCCAGATCAGCGCTCATCCTACCGCATAACGGAGAAACAGCGTGCCATGCAGTGCTGTGGAAGGATCGGGCATTTGGTCCAGCGCCGATCACTTCACATCTCCCTCCAACAAATTTAAACAGCTCCCCGAGTTCCAGGCATCAACAGGTGGCCGGTAATATATGTGCGTAATGGCGCTGGAGTGCGCTCAGTTTGTCACGGCAAGGAACACATTTTCCCATCAGAGGTCTACGTTTCTCCAGCTCCGAAAACAGGGCATGTTGCTGTTCCGTCCTCTCTTTACTGCATGCTCAACACGAGCTGGACCGGGGTTCTGAACGGGACGCACCTCTACGACTTTGATTGTCCGGCGAGATGGATTATTTCAAACACAACAAAAACCGTTTTCATTCATGTGAATCTTCAATAAGCTTATTTGAAAAACCACATAACCATATTCTAACAATGAATATCTCTACGAAAAGAGAATGTGCTCCTTTCTGCGAAGAAGCTCTCTGTGAGCGCAGCTGGAGGAGAGCGCAGAACGGGTCGCGCTCTGGAGTCTTGGTAGGAAATGACGCAAGTTTGTGTGGCCATGGCAGTACGTGTTGCTTGGAAACTACCATAAACCACTCACCAATCTCTAAATGAAGACTGAAGCTAATGTCACACAGCTGATTGAAAGTACAGCAACAATATGAGCTTTAAAAACAGACCAGAATAACCAGAATAAGTGATAATGATGACGATGATGATATTGTTATTCTATTATATAATACAATTTTATCATGGCATTCATGTCATTCATATTATTTATCTCCCCAAATACTATAAAGTCCAATCAGAGTCACTTGATCATACTGCATGATGTTAATTGGGTAAATCTAACACATCCATGTGGAAAGAAAGGACTCCCTGGCACTAGAACCTGGCTCAGTGGAAGTTGTCAAGGTTCAGATCTGGAAACAGTGCAGAGTCAGCTCTTTTAAAATTTCACTATGAAATCAGCCGGGCACCTGATTCTACATGTCCAGCTGTACTGGAACTGCTGGAACCCAGAGAGGGACCACAGAAAATTGGATCCTTGGAAAATTCAGTGAGTATGTCACAGAATTTTCCGTTCTTTGCTTGTCCTGTTTTATGTCTACATTCTGGCTTCAGGATCAGTCAAATCTGTTTTTTTCACCGCTCTGCTGATAATGTACGAAACTTTTCTACCATTTTAACCCAGTGAAGTCGCTAACTCTCTGTTGAGCTAATGAGATGACTGTCATAGCTTGAAGTTATGACAGTTCAAAGATCTTTTGCTGCTAAACACCGATGAACACTGATGAAACACTGCTAAATTTAAGCTTTTTGACCTTACTTGAAGCATAAAGTGAACAATCTCAGAGTCACTTTTGATAGCTGCTAGGAATTTGATTTATTTCTGTTTTACAGACTCCATTTCTAAATTGTTTTAAATAACTTCTTTTGGTGAAGGAACAGGGAATGGTGTGCTGACCCTAGGAAGCAGAAATGAGTGTGGAGAACAGAACAATCTCATCACAAGAAATTTATTGGTTGAATCTTTGTGCACTGAGACAAACAAGTTCTGCAAAAGATAAAATAAAATAACAGATCTAATGTAATGGGTAGACTGAAAAAGTCTGCAAAAAACAGCAAAAAAAAAAGGAAAACATCCAATTCAAGGAAATACTTTTTATAAGCACCTGTAAATCTGTGTGCAGCTGTAAACCTGTAAAGCAAGAGATTCCACAGTCACTAAACTGGCCACTGTAATACAATCTATGAGCGCTACTAAAAACAAGTCTATGCCATGGACTTTTTACTGGATCACAGTCTGCTCATTCTCCTGCACCTCGATGTCCAACTGGGATGTAAAAAAACTGAGCAACTACTGAGCAACTCTGGATAACATGACTGTCTCACTAGAGTAGTGTTTCTGAATCCCGGTCCTCAGGATCCATTTCCCTGCATATTCTAGGTGTTTCCTTTCTGCCAGACACCTGACTTGAATAAGTGGGTGATTAACAGACTTCTGGCATGCAGAGGAGGTCATGCAGTCATTTTAATCAGGTGTTCTGGGACAGAGACATATCTAAAACACGCACAACTGATGTGGAGGTTCACTAGTTGAATTCAGGTGAAAGTGTAACCTCTTCACCTTTCAGCTTCCCTCCCTACCTCATTTACACACATGTTGTCTTCTTCTGATTTTCAGTTCAGTTCACATCATCCTTACCAGGCTGCTCCCCACAGATGCATATGGATGCCATCACAATGCCACAAGATAGTCAATGGAGTCTCCTTCCTCTAATCAGCCTATAGTGATTCTAACCAGAGACTGAGAGCTGATCCCAGATGAATTCCCTATCACCTCCCAGAAGACATCTGTCACTCTGATCACACACTTCACACTCTTCACCACTATCTCCCTGGTTGTACATGTCCTGCCCGCCCTCACATATTTCTTTCCCACACAGAACTTCCTCACACTTCAACATTCATCTCTTGGCATCTGCTGCCTCTAGAGTCATACAGACACAAAGCAGCTGCTTCTCACCTTTTCCATCAACATTGTCAAGGCAACCACCACTTCAGCAGAAAGCCATGCTGCTGCTCATTATCTAGTAACTGTATACCCTCTAAAATATGTCAATCTCATATGGTTTTTAGTAAACTGGCCATCACTTTCCACTCTTTCCAACCTCTTTCCAAGGGACAGTGATGAGACATGGTATGTCTCATCACTGTCACTCCTCTGTATTTACTCTAACTCTTCACATCACCCTTGAGTAGTTCAATGAATGTGAACTACTCAACATCTGAGTGGGATGGGACTATGGCTGCTCCATCTGGATTCAGGTGACAGTGGGTGTCTGTCTGTCATCTTTTAGCTGATCAAGCTGCATTATAGCAGTTATCATCTCCCTGTCAAACCCAACCCTGAGGCTATTTTTAAGCATCTATTATTAGAATGCCAGAGTTTGTCTTCCTCCTCTCGACAGTTAAGAGCCTCCTCTGTCTGTCCAATTCACAGAAGGAGACTGCGAGGAGAGATACTTGTCACTTGCCAGGAATCTGACTCCTCACTATGTCAGCACAGCTGGGCCTTTTAGGAGCTTTATAAGTCAGGACTTTTGAAAATAAAAATTACCATAAATTACAGCATTTCAAATCATCATGCAGTTTTCTTGTTGCTTCAACAGATTTAGTTTATTAAATGTTTCTATTGCATTTTGCTTATTTCATTATGTGTTCATTTCTAAACCTTTGTAATGTGAATAGCCATTTTCTCAGTATTTATTATATTTTTGCATGTCAATGGGAATGGATTTGATGTTGATGTTGACTGATCCTCTAATTTTTCTAAGTTATCTTTAAAGAAGTTGGCAAACTCTTTGCAAGCCCTGGCAGAGTGGAGTTCAGATGCTACAGTCATAGAAGCGTTAAGAGGTTGCAGCAGTTGTAGCTACCCAGTCTGTGTCTCCCTCCTTAATGGGGAGATGGTACTCCATGCTGCAGACAGATCCATATGGCACAGGTTCGGCTCATTATTTTTGCAACTCAGTCTTGACAGGGCTTCCTTTCTCTCCACACCAAATAATTAATTTTAGTCTGGTTTACTGTAGTCTGGTTTGTCTGTTTTCTCACTGTCCTCAAACTTCTGGTCAAATCTTCTATCATCACATTTTACTCTGCCACTTTCTTGTGCCAAATACACTCTTTGGTATTCAATTTGATATCAGATCATAACATATGTTTGCAGACCTGGATGCTTTCTTTGGAAGAAGAGGCTTACGTTTTCAACACATCTTATTCCAGATATATTAAGAATACAAGAGATTGTTATTGCATGTAGAACAGAATCAGTATCTACAGTTTTAGTGGTGCTTTCCTTTGTTTTAGTAGAAAAGTACAGTTTTTTTATGTCACTGATGCTATAAAGGTTAATTTTTACTGATGACTGTTTTTTAACAATGAAATAATATTATTCTCTGAAGTTACCTAAATCCTTAATGTTGTGTTTGTGCAATTAGATTCTCTTCATTCTTCATAACCTCTGTGGAATCTATGACTTTAGCAAATGGGTATAAACGAGCTATTGCTAAGAAAAGAAGTGGGAATTATACTAGTATTACTGGTCAAAATGATTTGCTTGGGGAGTTCAGTCCTCAAGCAAATTTAAAACTTTTCACAACATTGAAAATAAACTCCTTGAAGTTCTCAGCAGACTGGCTCAGGCAACTTGCTGATGGGGATTGAGACCACTATGTTGGAGAAGATACTCGCCTCTATTCTAAACTCGTTTAGTCTTTTTCTGGACTGTGGACAAACAAAGTCTCCTATGGAGCATAGAATGAGAGGTTGTACATATACAGTTTGTACCAGTGACGTGCAGTGAGGTTCATTGCTGGTGAGGCATTGACTTATGACTTAGACACCATACATGTTATTGGACCAATGGAAATTTCGCGCAGGCATACAACGCTGGGGGGCAAAAAGACTAATCTTTTACATGTCATCCATAGCCGTGTTAATTCAGTGAAACTTAAAAATGTAGGTATTAATTTCGTGCTATGATCCACAGCAAAGTGATCTGTATTCGCCAAGCTACACAGACTCATTGCCATAGCAACTGACAACAATGCCACTTCATGTTTTAGGATTTAACACCAAAAAACATTCAAGAATTTTGCACACAGAACAGAACATTTAGTCTGTTGTTGTAGTACATTTTAGGCTTAATGTTTAATTAATAAATAATTGCTGTGTTAGATAAGGTATCACTTCTACTTTACTGAATTATTTAAACATAAACTGTAGCCCACAAAATGCACATTTAATTAAAAAACTAAACAAAAACATCTTATTGTTGTCTTACCTCTATGTGTCAATGAAATCCATGCACAGCTAATTCTGCACAAAAATATCCGTTCATCCAAAGCCAAGTCTATCCTTGGCATGTCTTTTCTACTCCGTTTAAGAATCATCACTGTCTCGAAGCAAAACTTTCAGCTCCGGTGTTGGTCTTCCTTTAGTTATCATCTCCTGCTTCAATTGAAAATCCACTTTAGAACACTGTTTAACTGTAGAAATGTAGTCTTTCATGTTGACGTCAGAAGAGATGAGAAAACAAATACACTCCTGATCAAAATCTTAAGTCCAGTCAAAACATTGCAAGAATTGGCATTTTGCACTATCGAATCTTAAGAAGGTTCTAAGTAGAGCTTCACAATGTTAAATGTTAAAAGAAGAAATCAGCGTAAGAGACAAAAACTTTTGAGTGGGGAATTAATTGAAAACTGCATTTACACTCAAACATGATTTTTTCAGCTGATCAAAAGTTTAAGACCATAGCTCAAAAAACCCCGAAAACCCCC
>NW_006800030.1:1697540-1704762 GCF_000485575.1 Poecilia formosa | reverse complement strand
GATACTTTACAAACCACAGGGTGAAAATAGCAATATATATGATTTTATTATTATATATTATTTTTCCATGATGATCCTCCCCTGACATGTATGATGTATGATGTGATTTGCACGGGAAATTCTGAATAAAACGTAAAAAAAAAAATAAAAAAAAAGATACAGAAAGCCAAGAAACCAGGAAAAGAACACAGTTAGCTGTAGTTGGAGACAGCGCTGAGCTCTAAATGCTGTAATAATGTGAGAACAGATGTAGAGTTACTGGGGAGTCATGGCCTGAATACAGCATATTCATTTATAGTTAAGGATCATGATTCATGCTGAACAGCTGGATTTAGTGAGTCAGATTTTGAGCATGTTGGTTGAGAGCATAAAACAACCTGTGCTGAACTGGTACATAACTACAAAAACAAAGTCCTGTTTCCCAACTTCAGTTATCAAGTTAACCTCATGATTCCATCCAACTGTTTGACTCATGAGCCGACGCACCGAGGTGATTCATTTGCTCCACTGCGACATCAAGTGAACAAGATAGGCAACATGAAAACAAAGTGATGTGTGAAACCTGAAACTGAATAAACAAGTAAATGATGTTTGTGTTACTAATACATAAATCCTGATTATAGTCTTAATTTGTTTATATAAAACAATGCAGGAGAAGATTGTAACGTGAGTGAGCTTGTTACTGCCAAGTTTGTCACAAACCTTATGAGCTTATTTATTTTTTTCTAATTTAAAAATAAAAACCTTTACTGTGCCTGTGCTCACAGGGCGCAGAGGCTCTTCATTTGCACTTTGTGAGTAAGGGTCAGAAATGCATTACAGCTCATTTGTCCGTGACACTTCACGTTTGAAAATATTAGAAATAAGAAGAAATTAGAACACAGGATCCTGAGTGTTTTTTTTAATTATTATTATTACTATATGTGAACCTTAGGAGAGGGTGCATTGCAAATAGGCGCTCAAATTAATTGCAAACATTAAGTCCTAACATAAGAAAATGTGACGGTGAAACAATAGTGTTTTGCCATTTAATTTGATTCACAAGAAAACTGACGAAGCAGTTCTTGAACCAGTCACATGTTACAGTCAACTTCACCACCTGCTCCATCAACACAAGTGTCGATACCTACTTTATAAAAGTCATCTTGGATCACTCGACATGCTCCAAAGCCTCGGCACAGAGAACATGTCACTACTCTGCACCTCCACTCCTCTGCATTTGGGTCCATCACCAACCACCAACCATGACATAAATAGTTTCATCATACTTCACCAACCAGTATGATTGGTTGGTGATCATACTGGTTGGTGATGTATGATCTTTCTGTCTGTCAACAATGACAGACAGAAAGATAAATAGCAAAGACAAGGCAAAAGGCTTTTTTAGGACTTTCCTTAGGACATAGTAAAAATCATCTGTCCTGAGAAAAATTAGTGAAACCTTTGAGGTTCCCTCTCTATTAAGTTCACAGTTCAGGCCAATAACACTGTCATGAATAAAGAGAGGGCTCAAAGTGTTCTCCAAGAGCAACTTCCTCCAATAATCCAAAAACTATTGGATGAACTATTTGGATCTGCTGGCTGAAATCTCCCCCAGCCTTATAGAGATACAGGATACACCCTGTAAATCACCCAGGATTCAGAAAATCTCATGTAAGCAAATCCATTGTTTAAAGTGTAAGGTTCACATGTCAAATTCAGCAGTAGAGTTTCCCCAGGATTAAGTTATGTGTTTCCTTCTTGAGTGGATTTGAGTAAAAACCACACCATAAATGCCCACCTCAGATAAACCCTTCCCCCTGGCAGTGAAACATAATGCTTTTAAAGAGATAAAATGGGGTCATGCACAGGTTAAGTTACAACCTAAATGAAGTGAAGTGGATGAGTCATTTTATCCAGAGTCATTAATCCTCTCCCCCTCAGACTTAAAACTTCCTCTTTATGTAACTGTTTACATAAACTTGTAAAGGAAAAATGCAATTACTGAGGAAACATCTCCCCTCACAAAGACACCAGTGAAGGTACTGAATAATAATGAAATGTTTGCAGACATGATATGTAGCTTTGCTGACAAAGAGCTTCATGACAAATTAGCCTTAATGAGACACTGGCAGCATCTAACAATGGGCATGAAAACTATGAACTTAAAGAAACTTCATTATTTCCTTTACATTACAGAGTTGCATACAACACTCTGATGAAAATGATAAACACACAGGATGTATAATAGAGGTCATTTGTGAGTTGAATTTCAGTCTCAGGTCTTTAACGGGAGGTCTGGTAGCTTGAGGGTTCTGTGCAGCAGCGCTTACAGGTCCAAACCACATTCACTTCAAACCAAGTTCAGCCCAAATCATGTAAAATCAAATCATTTCAATCCCAACAGTACAGCCAGATACAGTTGAATATAAAATTATTAGTAAAAAATGGATATATGTCCTACTATACTACTGATTCATGTAATGATTCATGATTTTAATTAAAATGTTTTCTTTTACTGATGAAAAAGAGAAAAGCAGTCTAGTTAGAAATTCAATTACATTCCATGCCTAAAACATGCAATTGTGTGGTTTTCAGCGTTACATCAATGTATTTCTTTTAAGGAGATCTAAATCTATTTGTCTCTTTGTGAACAGATTTTTCTTCTAACAGGGTGCTTTAACTCTCCATGAGGTAATGTGACTCCCACTGAAATGTGCCCCTCTACCTGCAGCTGCAGGAGAATGTGGGCGCTGATTCTGTTGCCTCCGATTCAGCGCCCAGGAGAGAAGTGCAGTAATTAGAGGCCTCTGTTTCATAAGCCTTTTCAGTGGAGCTCTCAGCAGCTCTGACCAGCACATTTTTGTATCCATTTATGATGACAGCTAAAAGCTCCTGACATTTTCTTTGCAGACCGTTAATGACATAACAAGGAAACTTCTCACTGTGTGAGGCATATGCATGCAGAGAATATATTGACATGTAGAGACTTAGACTATTTTAGTCCACCATTCAAATAAGCACAACAAAGTGATGGAATATACACTCACTGCCAAATGTACAGTGGTGTGAAAAGTGTTTGCCCCCTTTCTGACTTTCTATTGTTTTGCAATTTTGCAAATGCTTGTCACTTCAGTATTACAAACCAGCATCAAACCAGTTTAAATATTAGTCAAAAACATGCAAGTAAAAAAAAGCAAATTTTAAAGGAAGATGCTTATCATTAATTGAGAAAAACATCCAAACCTTCATGACCCTGTGGAAAGAAAATAGGGACCCCTTGGGGGCGGGGGAATTTTTTATTTTGTGCTCCCTTGCAATACGTTTTGTTTGCTTAGTGAAATATTTGATGGTATATTTTGTATGCAGCCACAAATGTCAATTTAAACTTTCATAAATATACACATTTAAAGAGTCTCGGTGAAAATGTGTTTATAAATTCTTAACTCTTTGGTGCAAAAAAAACTGATTGAAAATCAATTTATTCACTGCATGTTTATGTCTGTTTGTGTTAGAAAGAGATGGAACTGCACATGGAAACGGCCCTTTAAACCATTCAGATTACCAACAACTAATGCAAAATATGTAATGGTTAAAACACGTTAAATATATTTTAAATGTAATTCGATCACAAAAATAGTACACTTAATACCAATTAAGCACATTTATATTACTTAAAAAGCCATATTCTTAAAGTATCCAAAGTATAACTTTAGTTGTTCCAAAAAAGCACGTAGTAGTACACTTAGTACACTTTAAATTGTGATTTTCTGCAATTTAATTACTATTAAAATACACCAAGTAAAAAAGTAGGTGTTCCAAAATAACACACTTCAAGTATACTGATGATTAGACTGGCTTCAAATATGCTAAAATGTATAGTAGGCCTAGGGGCCTCCGTAAGTAAAAAGGTGATAGCTCTCCATCTTCAGTGAGAAAAAAAACACAAAATAAATGTTCAGTTAGAGCAGCAAATTAGATGGAGAATCTGAAAGTACAGCAACCTGTGTTAAATACCTGTTTCTAAAGAAACAGAAGATAGTGAAGTTTCTCAGACAAGTTTAATATTTTTCAGAAAAAAAACAAACAAACAAACAAAAGAAACATTCAAACACATTGACTCACATGGCTTAAAACTGAGAAAATACCTAATGATTTGAGTTTTCAGTAGTGTAATTTCAAGGAAGGAAAACTGTACAATAGGTTTAATATAAATATACCAATCATAGATAACAGGGATGGATGTGTGGGCTCACTTGTCTGTTTTCCACAGTATCAACCATGTGACACATTTGCTTCAGACAAACTATGATCATCATATATTGATCACCTTGAGATTAAAGATGTACAGATTCACAGTGAGCCTCAGAGGCCACAACAGTTAGAAAGTTGTACAATATTAGACATAAATAATTTAACTGAACATGAAGTTAGCACAGGGCCTGCTTTTTACAGGTTTATGAATTTATTAGAGACAACTGCATTGATTGACATCTACTTTCAGTCTTGAATTATGCTCTTGTTCTCCTTGTAGGCAAAGGAGCTCGGGAAGATGCCGATGTTCCCTGCACAGTGTCCCTCCAACCATTCCTGGTTTACTGCAAGGGAGGAAGGAGAAGAAACAGAGTGAATAGTGAGGAGGAAAAAACATAAAAACAGGATTCAGCTTTACTCCACAGGGTTGTCTTAGTGTGTATCTCACCTTCAGTCAGGATATCAATGGTGTCTCCTTCACTGAATTCTAAGTCCTCAGGGCCCTCAGCAGCATAGTCATACAGCGCCACCATCTGGTAGAGGATAGTACGGTTTGCCAGGGGGTCTTCCCTCTAAGAGCAACGATGTCAAATTTATAAAGTATTACATGAAAGATTTAGTTAAATTGACAACATACAAGTCAGGAAAACATTTGAGAATTCATGGAGAAAAACAATAACAAATAAGAATTTTTTTTATTTAAATAAAATCAAACTCATGTTTTCAGCTAATTGGAGGGTTAATGACGCCATCTACAGCCCTCCACTTTTTCAACATTTTGTTGCATCCCAGACCTTTTTAAAAATAATTTGAATATTAATAATATTAATAACTTTATTATTATTGTCATAGTTAATAACTAATAGTAATATTAATAATTAGAATAATTAGAATATAGAACTATATTCTAAAAAGAAATAAGAAAACTTCTTTGAAGAAAACCTACATACAAGACAAAGTGAAAACATGACCCTGGGAATTTTGGTAATTTTATAAAAATGTAAATATTTAGGGAGATAGATATTGATCCAAAAGGCTGAATATGTTGTTGGAGCCCCACTGGCATCAATCCAGTTTTATTCTTGGTCCCGTTTCCTCTGCAGATCCTCTCAGGCCCGAGAACCAGCTGCCCAGTTTCTGCTGCAGGTGAGCATCGCCACAGCATGATGCTGACACCGTCATGTGTCAGCATGATAGCTTTAATGAAATTGTTGTATTTTTTGAATAATCTGATTGGAGAATATTGTAACTCCTGATCTGACAATCAGGGTTGAATTGCAGCAGGTTTAATGAGCTGCTAGTGAGGAGTGGATTCGATCCGATTACTCTAAAAACTGGACAGATGGAGAAGGTCAGCAACGGTTGACCTTCTGAATGATTTTTCTATTTGGAAACACTGGAACTTTGCCTAGGTGACCGCTGACTCCAAGTCTCTGGTCAAGGCCTGATTTGCCTGATTTTGGTCTGTCAAGCAGATCTAGTGAGGATCTTTTCAACATGAATAATGAAGATCCCAGTGCTTTATAGGACATACAGTGCTGCCAAAACTGTTTTAAATATGTTTATACCAAGCCTCAGAGGCTGAAAGATCATTTGGTTTCTGCTCTGATGATTCTGTTCAGGGTGAGAACTTATTTATCACCAGTGGAGTCAAATCAAGTAGTAGAAGCCATCTGAAGGACAATCAGTGGGAATCAGATGTACTTTAGCTTGAAAATGACTCACACCGCAGGAAATACTTATAAACTTATTTTTAAATATTAATATTTTTTATAAATTAACAAAAATCCCAGATATCATTTTGACATAACACCAGCACTTCCACCATGACAAAGTGATAAAGTTTACGATCCTCTGCATGTCTTACCTGGCACCACAGGGTGACTCTCCCAGCCTGAGCCAGTTCCTGAACTGTGTGTCCCGACTCCTCCTCTCCAGGCAGAGGCAAGAGAACTCTGGACCCAGACTGTTTATGTCTGATGAAGAGAAAGAGAAAAACATGGAAGCTGTAAATGGAAGAGAAAACGTAGGAAAACAACACAATAAATGATGAAAAAACACATTTATTTAATGTTCGTACCTGAGCCGCAGCTGAGATGCTGATTGGCCCACTTTCTCTGCGATTCGCTCCTTCAGCTTGTGGTAAGGTGTGTCCAGAGGAATGGACAGAGCTAAGTTGTAGGTGTAGTGAACCTTCACCACCACAGATCCCTCCTCTGCTCGCTGAGGGGAGCCAGCCTGCTGAGAGGAACAGACAGAAAGCAAAGTACTGGAATATTCTGCCACAATCTAGTTTTTTTCTGATAGTTTTGTGATACTTTCTTACTAAGGATATCCAAACCACTTCATCTGCTAAAATGAACACAGCGTTGGTATAATGCGTTGTGCACACAAACTGTCAAATCAGTTTGCCTGCCTTACCTCGTGTCTGTGGGGATTATCAGAGCTTTAGTGTTGGGTTTAGATTCAGCTGGCTTAGCTTCAGAATTTGCACTCCTGTTTTAAAGACATCAAGATATCAAATGTTTCTTTTTGTGCATTATTATTTACCATTTATAACTCTCTCTATCTGTGACAAACCCCACTTGGGTTCAGGATGTTAAATGCGCTAAGAGAAACTGTTCCAGTTTTCCCAGCAATGCTCAGCGGGCCAACGCTTGTTTCTTCAAGTGAAGAACTCAAAACCACGTAACAATCCAGTCAGACAGCTTTATAGACAGAAAAAACAGCATATAGACAGATTTATAGCACAATCAATTTAATATTGACTTAGCCATATAAGAGCAGAGACGCACTTTAAAAAGTGTATTTAGGGTGTAGTTCATGTTATGGACTTATTTACATTGATCTCACTTAATTCTTTTGGTTTAGTGATGGCAGCTTACTTTTTTATGTTGAATTTACTTAATAGTTACAAATCTTTAACTTAAAGGAACTTTTTACTGGCGGCATTGAAACAATTAAGTTCAATGCTGCCTTCGTAGCCTAC
>NW_006800030.1:1682276-1697276 GCF_000485575.1 Poecilia formosa | reverse complement strand
TAGCACAATCAAGTTAATATGTTACCTTCAGTTGTCATAAGATGATCTATATATTAAACATAACTTAAAAGAAATTTGACTTCTCAATTTGATTGCGTGGAATTGGTCTCTTTCCCTTTAAGATACTCCTGCTCTTTCTGACATTTTCCTTCAGCATGCCATCATAACAGCACTTCTCGATGATGCTGTTTACAACCGTTAGGAGCGTTGGACTGAGAAGTGGTTTGTATGATGACCTCAGGAGACTCACAGTTCCACCAGGTGTTTGCTAATTTACTGCTGCTAGTCTGAAGTAGCTGAGTGAGGGAGACGGAGGGAGAGGTGTTCTGTGAAATTGCAAAAACTGCAGCAATGAGGAGGAGCAATTAGGCATCCTTCAATCCATTAATCTCATGGGAGATTAAGGGATTTCTCAAATGTGCATGAAACAAATCAAAACACCAGGTATGTTTTTGATGATGGAATAACATAACATGATATGAAGCTCAAAAAATTTGACTGATCACAGTTGCATCATACTGACTAGTTTACCCCATGACTCTAGAATGAATAGTACCTTCTTATCTATTCATACTGTAATACAATTTCTACAGCAAGAACGACAACTAAGAGGCTCCTCGGCTTCCTCCTCTGACCTTAAACACCTCTGATCGCCTCACATACTGATTCAGATGTGATGGTTACAAAGCACCCTGTGTTCAGGTTCTAGATTTTTTTTTTTTATTAAACAATCAGGATATAAGAAAAGATCCCCTAAAAGTGAGTCTATTCAAGTCACATAAAGAAAGGAAATTGACCTGTAGTATCTCTGGCTTTACTAAACATTTCTGTGACATAATTGGGACATAGTATTTCTCAGCCTGAGATTCTCTCTGAAAAAACTAGTTCTTTTCAAGTCAACAAAAATCCATTTTTTTGAGATCAGACAAAAAGTAAAGGAGAGTTAAGTCATTAGTACATTTGTGTGTGCGTGTGTGCTACCTTGTTGCTTGCTGTGTTGGCCGTGTACCTGGGGGGCCCTGAGGCTGGTGGCTTTGTGTGGGTGGCATTGTTGTAGGATGGACGTGGAGTTTCTGAGGATGGACTCACTGCAGAGAAAATAAGGTAAAATCAGTCTGACAGCAGGTCTGTTCATGGGCATGGATGTTAAAATAAACTAAATGTAAAGCGTTGTTGTTGTAGGGTCCGCCCTCAGGAAGCAGCTCTAATACAAGTATCAGAAACACGGAGCTTTTTTTAACCATTCTGTGTTTTGGTTACAGTCATTTCTCTTGCATAACCAAAACACAGTTCAGTCCTGAGGCTCTGCACTGCCGCTTTATAATGCAATTTATTTATAGGTGCCCTTTTTGACACTCAAGGTCACCTTGCATCATCAAACTTAAAAATAGACACAATATTAAAAAATACCTAATAAAAATAAACATAATATAAAACTGTACATAAGACAGTAGCCGACAATCAGGACAGATGAGTTTTGAAGGTAAATCTAAATGGAAGAGGATCTGATTGGTGGAGCAACATGAAGGATGTGGTTGAGGTATGAGGTTGTGGACAACTTTGAAGGTAAGGAGGAGTATTTTGTAGTTGATGCGATGTGTGATGGGAAGCCAGTGGAGCTTTTGTCAGGTTAAAGTGTGATGTAATAAATTAGAGGTTCCTGTGAGATGATTTTAACCATTGTTCCCCTACCTATACATTTTATTACTCATTTTAAATTCCTTGTATTCCTTGAAATCCCTTCTTGGTCTTGCTCCATTCCATTTCTCTCAGCTTATCCACCCTACAGGGCTCTTCATGGTCGAGTCAAACCGCAAAAATCAGTTTTCATTGTAATAACTGTTTACAAAAATCAAATCATTTTGTTCTCAGCCTCATGTTGTGGGTCCCTTCTTGTCACAACCCTTTGCTATATTCTTTGGAATATTTTGCCCCACTCTCCATGCAACACTGTTGTATGATTGGTCTGAATTCCATGGCTGTGTTTAGTTAAATGGAATACAATCCCAAATACTCAACTAAAGAGTGATGGCACTTTAAAGAACTGTTGTTGCAACAAGAGAAGAGTTGAAATAACTTCACACAATTGATAATGACCACTGTTACCAAATGAATGGATGAGCTAAAGAAAGATCTGCAAGAAGTGAAGACAAACTTCACTTTACTCAGAAGGAAGTTGATGAACTGAAAAATAAACAAAGCAAGATAAATAATGGATTCAACTAAATGATATGTTTGAATGATATTCAGACATTAACCAAATCTATGTTGGTCTTGGATTCAAAAGCAGACAGTGTAGAAGATTACAGTAAACAAAACTGTTTACTGTTTACAAAACAATATTCTGATGAGTGGCATCCCAGAGGAGAAAATAAAACAGATTTTTGTGAAAGTCTTAAAGTTGGATTACAGCAGGATAACAGAATTGGAAAACTCAGGAGTTAAAACTCCACTGGGTAAAGGCAGTACTAGCCTGTTTGGCGTCATGTGCGAACAGTGGTTGATGGGTGTTTTGTAATAGGTACTGTTGATATTCAGATCCTGTGGTTAACAGCGTGGGGATGAGGAAGCTGGGAGTTAGTTGGTGGATCAACAATTGGTGTTGAATAATCTGTCCTGGTGTTTCTATTTCACTGTGTCATCTCCCTGTAGTTGGCCATCAGGTGAGTTATAGCTCTCTATTCAGATAATTCTCCATTGATGTTCCATCCCTTTCTTTGATTAACTTTGTCTTTGAAGCCATTAAAGGAGCTACTGCTGCTACTAATTTGGTTCACTTTTCCTTAATATAGACAGAGCAACAGTGTTTTTTGTGTGTCTGCTCTGTCATCTCAAATTCCTAGTCTCTCATAGCAGATGGTCGCTCATAATGGAGGCTTCTTTTTGTTATGAAGGAAGAACATGCATATATCACATGTGCAGTCACTGTGCAGATACTGACTTAATGCAATCAGCTGAGCATCCTCAGATAGAAAACACCTGGTTGGGACAAAAAAGTAGAGGAGCTACAAACTAAGAGCAGGGGGGAGAGTTTACCTTGAGGAGGAACCATAGATCTTGGCAGAGTCTCTGGGCGACTCGGTGGCTTGTCTTCTGGAGGGAGGGGGATCCCACTGGGGACGCGCTGTTGGAGAAACAAAGTTAAGTAAAACAGGAAATCTTGATATGTTTAACTATTTTGTGTGACAGACATTCTTGAAAAGTTTACAATAAATTACTGGGTAATGAGCAGGAAATATGCTGGTTGGAGTATTAATGGACGTTTATAGGACATAAAAACTTTACATTCTCCTTCTTAGATTTCTTGACTTTTGCAGGTTCAAGGAGCGACACTGGCAGCAGTCCTCTCTGAAAGCAAAAGAACAAAGTTCTGAACTGCCCAGAATAATTAAGGAATTCAGTTAAGATCAGAATTAGTCACACTCCAGGCAGATTAAGGTTTAAGTAGTTTTGTTTGTTTTTTTTTTGTTTTGTTTTTTTTTAATTTAGGAAAAAGAATGTGTTTCTAAAGACAGTAAAACGTTTAAAAAAACAACATAAAAATAGAAAAATGCCTGACTATCTACATTTTATTAAAAAAGGCATTGCCAACATTATTTTTACCACATTCAATAAGTACTGGAAACATCTTTATCAACATTAAAGGGCTTTAACCCTTTGCTGAGAAGCTTTTTGCATGTTTCATCTGGGATGTTTCACTTTGCTGCAATCTCAAATGATCTGTTTTGGAGTTTGACAATAACTTTAGTCAGCTGAAGGGGATTGACTGCATGATAATTCAACATGCTGTTATTTCATTTAAAGGATTTGATCTAGCTGTAATCTGTGGTGTCCATTTGAAGAAAAGGTTCAAGTTAAATAGATAATAAAATAAGTTGAACATGTTTCTATTGTTCTGTGCTTTTCTCTATCAATATCTGTGTTGCTGTTTTATTAATTATATTTTATGCCCTTTAATCTGACCAATAAAAATCAGCTTCAACTTTGACTTCTAAATGTTTAATAAAATGTGATGATCTTTAGAACATGTGAAAGCTTCAATATGCAGTAACAATGCTTTGAGATGATATATGTTATGAAATGTAATACATTTCATAACATATATGAAGTCCATGAAATGAATTTAATGGACTTGCCTAATTTATTTTTGAGTAGGCAAAAACTCCCAGTACCCTGCAGACTATAAAGGATTTGTCCTCACCTTTCCATCATGGATGACATTGATCATTCCATCTCTGTCCTCCTCTCCAAATAAAAACACCATGGAGCCTCCGGGGACGGTCAGCTGTCCTGGGCCCCGAGCCATGTAAGGAGCCCGCACACGCATGTATCGGGACTCCCTAACACACAACACAAATTCACACACACAAGGATTGATTTATTAAATTATTTTGTTCTGAAGTGGAATTATGATCAGTTGTATGTCCTGCAGGATCATGGAAAACTCACTGGACACCATCTGTCTTAGGCTCATAGAAACCAGGCTTCTGCACAGAAAGCAGAGTTGGAACATGGATTCAGTGACCAACTGAAGTCTCATCAGATATAAAGATATTCTGATCACACTTACCTGCTGCCTCAGAGGTTCAAAGCCTCCAAAATCATCATTAGGAATCATAGAAGAAATCACCTGTAGATTACAGCATAAAAGTAAAAAATCCAGAAGGAGACTCTAGATATCCAAACTTCTGCAAAATCTTATTTCATATGTCTATCAATATCTGATATTTTCAGATGTTAGAAATTATACTTCTGCAAAATTTTATTTCTATATATGAATATTTTCCATCCATTTTCTTTACACCCTTGTCCCTTAGTGGGGTTGGGAGGGGTGCCTATCTCCAGCTAGTGTTCCAGGTGGGAGGCAGGGTCACCCTGGACAGGTTGCCAGTCTGTTGCAGGGCAACACAGAAACACACAGGACAAACAACCATGCACACACACTCACACCTAGGGACAATTTGGAGAGGTCAATTAACCTGACAGTCATGTTTTTGGACTGTGGGAAGCTGGAGTACCCAGAGAGAACCCACGCATGCACAGGGAGAACATGCAAACTCCATGCACAGACCCCAGGCTGGGAATTGAACCCAGAACCTTCTTGCTGCAAGGCAACAGCTCTACCAACTGTGCCACTGTGCAGCCCTCTGATATTTTCATCAACATGAAATAATTTCATTATTGCATAGTTATTAAACGCTTTTCTATGGGGAACATGCTATAGACCCTTCTGCCACTGAGAAAGTCTAACTAGTTAGTTGGAAGTGTCTGCTGAACTTGCTGTTGCTGAGATATTCTAGTTATTCTCAGTACTTTATATACAGTTAATACTGTGAGTATAGAGACATCTATTATTGATTTTTGGTTTCCAAGCTGTTAGATTTCGATGATTTCTTGATTAATAGTTTTCCAGGCTTACTGAAGGCTTGGAGTTCTTGTTGGGACTCAGATAGTTTTCATTCACATTTAGACCAGCCTCATACTTTATGTATACTTAATCTTTTTCACTCCATACACAGGACTAGCTAGTAGTAGTGACACTAGCTAGTAGTTAGTGCTACCTCTAGGTAGCACTAACCTCTAGGTAGCACTAACCTCTAGGTAGCACTAGCCTCTCGGTAGCACTAGCCTCTCGGTAGCACTAGCCTCTTTGTAGCACTAGCCTCTCGGTAGCACTAGCCTCTTTGTAGCACTAGCCTCTCGGTAGCACTAGCCTCTAGGTAGCACTAACCTCTAGGTAGCACTAGCCTCTCGGTAGCACTAGCCTCTCGGTAGCACTAGCCTCTTTGTAGCACTAGCCTTTCTGTTCTGCTGTTTCTCCTGACAGACCAGCTGTTGTCATTAACTCTGTGAACTCAGTTTTTCTTTAGCAGAGAAACTATTCGAGTTTATTCGGTTTTCTGATAAAAGGGAGTGGTTCCTTTCCACTGTTACCAAATACTTCCCCATGGGTTGGTAAGGTGTGTCCAGTGACTTGATGCTTTGATTGATTGATAACTTTGTACCACCTGCCATTCTAAACTGAATTTGACTAAACATTAAATGTGTCTATTTGAATTGTAATGAATTGAATCCAAATAAACTCTGACCCAGCTACTCTTGTCCAGTCAGATTATTTGTCAGGGCTATTTATTCTGTCTGAAAACTCCAAATGGAGCTAATGTAATTTATGTTGATGACAGATTGTGAATATCAAGTAATTCCCTAAAGGACACATCACCTTCGCCTTCCCCAGGAAGTCTCTTTGGTGCAGTTGCTCAATTTCTTGTTTTCTGGGACGAAACACTGACCCCACTGGTACCAGCAGAGGGTCCAGGACCTCCCTCCTCTAGTGTGAAAGCACAAAGAAGTGACAGTTCAGTGCTAATATTCTAATGTCAATATGTAATATCATAACATACAAAGCACAGTTATTTAAGCCTGCAGTTAAGCACAAGATTTCTTTAAACCCCTTTCAGACTTAGGCTTATTCTTCCCATTTCACTAAGAAGTTTGTTCTGACTGGAAATTAGACATCTCAAAAACAACAGTCATGTAAAAACACTGTTTATTTTTTTTTTATTTATCTATGTCCATTTACATTTTATTTTTAAAAATGGCATGTTAAAAATTATTAATACCTTTCTCAACAATCATGGAAAAGCATTCTGCCGGCATCATGCAAATAAATTCTTCCTTTAATCTCTGACCAACTTTTTGCTTTCTGGTCTCTTGAACCTCTCAAAGACATTTATATCTCTTGCAGTCTGAAATATAATATGAAATAAAATATATATTATTTTCTTCACTTGCTATTAACAAAATTTTAGGGAAAAAAAATAAAAATGGCCTTTTCTGTAGTAGCCCACATTTGTGTGCGTGGGCACATACATCCTAAACCTGAATGTTATTGGTCAGTTTTCTTTTGTGTATTTAGCAGCTTGGCACTCTTTCTGTGAACTAAATGTGACTATGCAGCTAAAAATAAATATCCTGACTTTTAACTCTGACGGAGTTCTGAGAGGGGTCGCATTAACTCCAACTGAGCTCTGTATCCTGCATGCGCGCTTTCATTAGTATTTTTTATTTTTTTTTGTGGTTTCAGGAACTGAAACACTGATGGGTCACACCATCGATTCTCCATCGACAGACCGTGACATCTTTCGCGCTCTTCCCCAGCGTCACGCTAGACTGGGAGAGTTATTCAAAACGTTTGTCATAAAGAGTAGAAAAGAAGCAAACATTGTTGCTTGACATCCTTCTCTGGAAGTCTCAGGTAAGGGGAGGCTTTCCTTTCTTTATTGTTTAGTATAACTTTTTATTTATTTTTATTTTGTTAAAGCATATAATTTTGTGTGAGTCACATTGTGGGTGACAGTTTGGCCTTGTGTGGATCTGATCCGTCGTTTCTGTGCCATGCGCATCGCGTTTATGTGGCATATCAGTGTGGGCTAGGTTTGTGCGTTTATGGGTGTTGGGGATGTGGATGTGTTCCTGTGGATCAGGTGCAATGACGGTTTTGTCCGAACCATCTGATAATATCCTGCAGGTGCCCTTGGATGTAAACGCACACGCCACACATAATTCTTTCTTCTCATATAAATCATTCTCACCGGTGGTTCACCTCTGAAAGGTTATATCAGAGATGCAAGAACAGAGCTAACGTGCTGGTTTTTAATCTTGACTGCCGCCTTGATGAATAATTTCTGCAAAAAAACATATGTCCTGATGTAAATATCCATACAGGTCAGCTTGTGCCCAGTTTAAGTGAAAGGAGGCGCGCGTGATCTGTGCTAAGGTAAACTTCAGGCATGTAAGCAGCGACAGCGCGAGGCAACCCACAGAGATGCCAGTGATGTGATTGATCCACGCTTCCGGTTTTGTGGCCTGTTAAATGCATCAACTATAAACCAATCTATTTGAATACTTCACTCAGTGCAACAAGACTTCCTGTCCAACTTATTAAAAAAATTAAATAAAATAATTTAATAATTATTAATATTATTTTCCAAAAACAAAAACAAGCAACGCTCAGCCTGGCGGGCCACTGGGCTTATAATACAGTGGGGGAAACCCTTATGGGCACTAGTCCTCATTCTTCTCTATGGACTATGCTGCTAAAATGCAACATAAACCTTGTGGGTCAAATTTCTCCCCAATCTGTAAACGGTCTGAAGTAAAGACTGCAGCACTCACTTCAACGCTCTTCAAAGCCACCTCAATATTTCCCCCTCGTCCTTGTCCTCTGTCCTGAGTGGCTGACACCAGCTTGTCCATGGCTGACTCCCATTGGCCCATCCGACAATACGCAGCTGCTGTATTATATAATATCTATGGAACAAATTACAACAACAAATTTCAGTTTCATCACTTAAATATTGGTTTTATTTTCTGGGTGTGTAAATCTCTCTGAGATGATATTCAGCATAATTCACAGCAGCAAATATTATTGATGTGATTACTCTAATATTTCTTTCCTGGTAAATTCACTTTGTGGTTTTGGAACAAAAACAGCTTTGCCCAGCAGTTCCTACTCCACAGGGAAATCTGTTCTGCAAACAGTGACAGAAAAACACATTATTTTTCCAGCAACCGTCAAGATTACTGGAATAATAATTATGCCTACAAAGGACCTAAATCTATTCTGTGATAGTATTGCACTGGTTTACACTTGAATGTCACTGTACTGAGGACTTTGCTCTTAGATAAACCTCTGTATGAATCTGGAGAGTTTGCTATGGACGCATGAGGCAACCTCTGTTTTTGTCCAAATCAATTATCCCCTTATAGCACCAGGCTGATCAATGGAACGATGAGCTCAACTTCCCAGCATTCTGACATAAAATCTTGAAAAGATTTCTTGAACTGTTTACCATAATGGACAACGCAACACAGGGGGAAAAAAAGAAAAGCGGAGATAATAGTAATTGATTTTTTATTTTTCTTGCAAAATCCCTGCACTTAAAATTAAGCATGTCTTGGTTTTTATTTATATTATTATTTTTGGTATTTTACTGCCAATTTTATTAATGTTTTATTATTATTATTATTATTATTATTATTATTATTATTATTATTATTATTATTATTATTATTATATTATCACAGTTAATTTTATTTCTTGTTTTGTCTTTTATCTACCTGTGATATTGTGATTGCTGTGAAGCAGTTTGGTCAGATGAGGTTGTTGTAAATGTGCTATATCAATAAACTCTGACTTTGAGAAAACAGAAAACATACTTATAGAACAGACTGTTTCACGACTGAGGAGCAGTACAGAAGGTCATTACTCCTCACTGCAGTAACCTGCCACTAGCATCTTCTGTGCCAGGAGAGGGACATCTGATGAAGAAATGCTGTCTTCTTATTTCAATAATTCTATTACAAAGACTAAAACGTGAACACAGGCGTACACATGTTGTGGGGACTCACTGCTCCATGTGGGGACCATAGCCTGGTCCTCACAAGGGGAAATGCTGTTTTTGGGTTTAGGACTAAGGTGTGAATTGAGTTTTGGTTAAGGTTAGGTTGTAGAAATAAATGGAAGTCAATGGATGGTGAGTCAAATGGTGATGGTTTTGTGTATGCACATGAGTTTGAATTTCAGACCTGCCAGTAGTAGAGTTTGTATCTCAGTCCCAGCTGTCTGTAGTCAATGACGGCGTTCCCTCTCATGTGCTCCTGCGCCCAGATACAGTCTGACAGAGCCTCCTCCGACCTGGACAGTGCAGCATGCACAGAGGAATGGATGAATGGTTGTCATCTGATACACGGGTCAAATTTAAAGCCTGGTTAACCAGGCTCTACAGAAGCCCACACAAGCACAAAGACTTGATCATTTCTATCATTAAATTTGAGGATAATCATATATTTATATCTGCATATGAACTCAATAACACATCTATATGTTCCATCCTTTTCTGGACCCAAAATTTATTGTATTATTATTATTATTATTATTATTTTTTTTTTTCTTTTTACATTTTTATTAATATTCTAGACCTTTAAAGTAAAACTAGATTAAATCTATTTAATCTAATAACACTCAGGTGTTATTATTTGTATGCATCACAAATGATCAAACAACTTGATGCTAAGTCTGATTTTGGGCTCTTAGGAGAGGTGCAGGGCTACTTCACTGTTTTTGTAGCATTTGGACCAACTAAATGCACTAACTTTGTTTCCTTCACAGAAATTCCAAAGAATAGTCATTTTAGTGCAACTGTGATGTTTTAGACAGTTTAAGAACTATAGGACTGGTTCAGTATTTGCACAAATTACATATTATTTAATGAGTGTGGACTTAGTGATGGTACATCAAAATACTTATGTGTCAAATGTTAAAATCAACATGTGATGTGACAAATCAAAGAAAAAAATCTTAGTGTAGCATAAAAGAACATCAAAATCATTGATTTCATTAACCAGTAAGCATTTTTATGCATATTTAGACTATGAAAATTATTTAAGTAAAGCCCATATTTTTTATAAATTTGTAATTGTAAAGTAGTAAAATGGAAAAATATTCAGTTGAATAAATACTATTGCAAAACACAAATAACTCTGCAAGTCAGCCCGGTTTTTCTGAGCCAGATGTTCACATTCATGTAAAATGAGTGGAGCAGGGATCACAGGATCAATCACTATCAGTAAAAATCATCAGTATCACTGCAGAGTCATCAAAGCAGAAGCAGATGCTAATCTGCTTCCTGTCTCCTGTTATTGAGTACATTGAGTGCATATGTTATTATTCTTTCAGACTAAATGTGCTTAAAAAGGAACTAAGTCATTTGTTTCAGTGAGTGGAGTTACTGTAAATGTCTTGGTTTATTTTCTCTCATTCTACCTCTAAAGTATTACATCTTTAGTGAAGTTTCATTCCTTCTCAGTAACGAAGCTTTATAGTAGCTGCAGGTGTTTCTGAAGCCTAAAGAGACCGACCTGTCCATCTGCAGCATCACGGCTGCTCTCTGGAAGAAGGCAACAGCAAGCCGCTCATCCTTGGCAATGGTGAGGTCTAAACACTGAACATAACAGAAGAAATAGAACAAGCTAGATTTTTTTAATCAGGGTTCAAGGGTCAACCCACCAGAAGCCTCTTTAGGTTTCAGGAGGATTTTGCACTCATTAGAACTTTTGCTAGCCTCTTTGCTTTCAAATTTTCCTTGACCGTTGACATTTGATTAATAAAATACAATTTTCAGACACTTTTTTATATGTGTTCAGCAAATTATGTTTCCCTTTATAGAAAAACTTTTTAAGGGATTCAAAAATCATCATGGTCATCTATTTATCTATATACTGCTTTAAAACTAAAGAGCACCTGAAGTGCTGCACAAGTAAGAAAAAACAACAAAAGAGTAGAAAATGAATTAAGAAAGTGTTAATGGTATAAATAAAACAATATCAATAAATTTAATGATAAACGGAAGAAACCAGGACTGGCCTTATGGTCCTGCTTTCTGGAATTAAAAGCAAGTTTCAAAAGATTAGATTTAAATGTAGAACATGAAAAACATCTTGCATGAAGATTCACTAAATCTAGTGTTTGTCGTCAAATTTTGTATTCCCCATTAGTCCTGTTGCTTTTGTTTCCAATGCGATGCCGAATGTCACATATCGTTTTTTGCTGCCTGCACAGAGTTAGCTGCTGCTCAGCTGCTCTCATCTGATGCTCCTCACTGTTGCTTTGAAATGTATAGGCTTTGGTTCACATTCTGACCAAATATGTAATGTTGTAGTGTTAGACTGACAGTTAAGGTAATACTTGTGAATGCTGTTGACACAAACCCTGAGAGCCATGTCCAGCTGTCCCAGAGCCAGGTGGGCCGAGGCGGCATTGAAGTGTGTGCGAGAAGTCTGCTCCGGGATCTGCTGGAGCTTTGCCAGAGCTCCTTCCCAGTCTTTGGCATCCACTGCCTGCACAGATTCATTCCAGAGCCGCAGCAACTCGGTGTAAGGCATTCTGAGCAGCAGAGACTGGATCAAGGAAACACACACATTAATACATATCTTTGTGTTTCTTTGGTTTTAAATGATTTTCACATTCTGGCATCCAGTCTAAAAAGTAAGTTTCATTTAACCTTCATGTGCAATTTTAGGAATTGAATTAATTACCGCTTTTCTTATATGTATATGTGATCCTAAACTTTGAATGGTTCAAAAATTCTCCAGTGTAGTTAAAGAGCCACATCGTCCACCTCAAAACGTTCCCATGTTATTTGCAACCCCAACGCAAAAAGTAGAACCACCAAAAAAATAAGATGTTTCTGTGTAATTACAATAAGAATTCATAAATGTGTTTGTCTATAGGGTCAATAAATGCCTAATAAAGCAATTAGTCTGCGCTTAGTAAAGTCATATTTAATAAGTTGGAAAATGCTGTAAGTTTGAGACGGTTACATTCGGGGTTTATCTGGAACAGCTGAAGGAATAAAACTACCCAGGTTGTGGCAGCCAGATTCCATTTGATATTAATCACTTGAAAGTTAACCAAGCTGGTTTTTCCTGTCTCATTCACAATTAAAGACTAAAAAGATGTTCCACCTGTCAAACAGAAAGCTGAGTCAGAAGTTTCAGGTTTCTAAGTTAATATAAAAAATAAAAAAAACTAAATTAATTCCAAAGAGAATTTCTGTGAAACCAGCACAACCTGCTCTTCCCTTGCGTCGATGTTAAACAAATGTCTCCCATCCTAAGCAATATGTGAAGAAATTCAGTTCCATGTTTCAGCAAGACAGTAGTTGAGAACATATTTCTATTTTCTTGAGATGTTAGGATGTGTGAGTTGGTCCAAACGAAGTCCCACCACAGTATCAGAACTAAAGCAGCCTGCAGATGAGTAGTAAGACATTGAACAAAAACAGAAGTCCAGCTGTTCAAAGCTCAGGGTTCCCATCCTGAGAATCTACACCAAGCATGGCTAAACTTCTAAGTAGTTCACTAGCAGAGCTTATTATCAGCATGTGATAAAAAGGAGAAAAGCAAAAACCAACCATTTAAAAACAGCTTCAAGTTTAGGAAATTTAAATTAGAAATGAAATTAATCTGTTGGTTTTCTTTTAAGATAATAAATTCTTAATAGCTTTCCTGAAGTACCTCATATTCCAGGAATATGAGGCATTCAAGGAATATTTCCTAATATATGTCCTAATAAGTCATTCATTGTCTGCAAAGCTCCCATTCAACTCAGTTAACACAAGAATAAAAAGTCTCAAGCACACCATGAATCTCACCTTTCAAATAAGAATGAGAGCTTGAAATGGTCCTGGCAGTCCTGGTGTCTGCTCCCTGTGTATCTGCTGTGCACAACACTGTGCTCACATGGAAGTGTGAGGAAAAGAAACTGGCCTCTTCATTAGTCTCCTCCCAGCTCCTACAAGGAAGTCCTCCATCCACATTCCCCAGGGAGACACACCAGAGGTGGAATTCACCTGCTTTATGTCACACGTACACACAGAAGTGAGCACATTGGTGAGCAACATTATTAACTAACTGTAACAATAAGCTTCACCTCAAATTCAAACTGCTGCTAGATCTGAGAAGCCATGACAGTTCTGCAACAGATCCATATGAGCATCTTTCTTAACCTCTGGGGTTAATAGAGGTTTTTGTTTCCATTCTAATTATGGAGACTCACCATATTATTCTTCATTACAGTAGAGACTGTAATTACTGTGTGAGTTGACATCATAGCTCTGCTGGGAAATCTCAGAGAACTCAGACAAACCTTTGAGCTCACAATGAAGGGCTTGTCTCTGAGGAGGAAGTCAGGAGCGAAAATGAGTGTACTTTCCAGAAGTGAGCCATAAACTGAATCAAGACAAACACTTCACCAGACACAAGGAAAATAATGTGTCTTTTCCCAGATCAGGGCTTTCTCTGCTTGGCCAACCTGTTGCACCGGTAGAGTGACATCCAACAGGCAACAGGCTCCGCCCACCACAGGAAGATCAAAAGAAAATGCCAAGCAAGCATCATAGCCAGGTGTTCACATTCTTCTGTTAAACAGACCTGGCAGTGCAGACGTGCCAATGTAATTTTCAAAGAATACAAAAACACAATGAACAAGCAATATTTTATTTACACTCAACAATATTAACTTTTTGATTTAAATGTGATTTTTCTCAAGGCTTCTTTGTGATTTGAAGAAGAAAAGTGGACTCTGGATTAATGATCTGATTAATCCATGTTTTGTTTTATGATGACATCATATGCCCATTAAACAAATTTATTAAAGTAATATATATATTATTACATAGAAATTGTTGTTTGAAAGTCTTTATTTCTGTTAGTGATACATAATTAAAACGTAACATTTAAAAATAGATTATTACATCAGATGTATAAAAAATATAAAAACAAAATGTGAGCTAAACTGAGAAGTTTGTTATTTTCGAAAATTATTGGGACATATATTCTAATTTATTGATTATGATTGTATTATCACGTAGAACATGAACTGATGCTTTCAGTCTGTGGCTCAGCTCAGTTCAGCAAGAGCCCAGATGAGGTGGCAACATCGGTAGTTCTAGAGTCCAGAGATCCACAGACATTTGAATAGAGCACCTTTTCCCACCGAAATGCAGATTTGTGGAGTGCATTACTAGCTAATAATTTTGTTATTAGTGTGACAATAGCGGTGTCTACTATTAAATTTTAAAACATTACAACCAACAACGCCACCTGAGATCTTGGCCCCAGGACTATTCAGCTTCTAATATCTACAAAAAGGCTACGCCAGGTCGGGACAACAAAGAGAGGTGGATCATAATATTTAAAAATTAATGATTTATTTTCTCCAAAAGTTTAAAATAGGTCTACAACAATAGAATATATGCGTTAAAGAAGACAGTTTACAAACTTCACAGATTACATATTACACATCAGCTCTTCAGCGGCAAGTTCTGTTTTCAAACCCAATTAATAACTAAACAAAGAAACTAAGACAGAAAACAAACAAACAAACAAACAAAAAAAAAACACTGCAACCCAAACAAAGAAAAACATGCAAAGCAAATA
>NW_006800030.1:1590926-1681967 GCF_000485575.1 Poecilia formosa | reverse complement strand
GTCATGTGTGACTGCTTACAGGCGCTCCATCAACTGGTGTATAGCAGATCTACCGAGCTGCACCTGAATGCACCGGAGAATTTCACACAAGTCACGTGACAGAAGTCATGTGACTGGAGTGTTTGGTGCAGGCTTGTGTCACGTTAAGTCAAAGTGAGCGCGGTGTGAGTTTTGGTAACTGTATCGCTGAAACATGACAGCTGGATTAATCCTTTTCACAGTGACAGTCGCTGTGTTTTGTGACGCTCTTCATGGCCTCTCACACACACACTTTCAGGTAATGTTTCACTTCGCTCTGTGTGATGTTTAGTTCGCCTGCTCTGTCTTGTCAGGAAGATTTGGTGTTTGGATCAGTATTTTACTAGAACGCTGTTAACCTTATAGTTGTTAAACGACCTGTTGTTGTGTAGCCTTCAACTGAGACATTCTTGAAGAATAAAATAATTTATTCTTATCAGAATAAATTATTTTAAAGTCATTCATGAGCCAAACATTCATTGCTATGCGGGTTATTTAAACTGCATCATGCTGTGTTTTCTAACATGTGCTGCTCATTTCACTGCTCCAGGCTACAAAGTCTGCAGGTTCATCAGATCCCCAGTTCACTGAAAAGTTCTTCACCCAGACTTTGGATCATTTCAACTTTAACAGCATGGGCAACGGAACGTTCAGCCAGCGTTACCTGATCACAGGTACAGACACTTTCCTGTAATAAATGTTATAAACTGAACAGCAAATGATTAACATGAATGTTGTTCCCTGCTGTAGACCAGTACTGGAAGAAAGGCTATGGTCCCATCTTCTTCTACACCGGAAATGAAGGCAACATCTGGGAGTTTGCTCTGAACTCTGGGTTCATCACAGAGCTGGCAGCTCAGCAGCAGGCACTGGTCATATTCGCTGAACATGTAAGAAAAAACTGTCAAAAAAGAGCCGCCAGTGTGTTGGAGGCAGCCAAGCTGAGATTTGGTGGATCATGTGAGGAGGAAAAAGGGGAAGTAAATGTTTAAAGTTCGACCCGGTTCATCAGCTTCATTTGTCACGAGTCAAACTGCACGGCAGTTTTTTTCACACACTGCAGCTGCAGCTAGACTAGGATTGTAAAACTACCTCATCTGTTTTCTTGCTTTTTAACATACAAAAAGAAACATACTTCTTTAGAACAAATCTACAAAATATAAAATTGCATCTTCCTGTGTCTTCCTGGCAGCAGCCAGTCACTGCATGTTGGCATTTTGGATCATTTCGCTCGGCTTGTTTCGCTACATTTAGTGCAAGACCTTCAATCTCTCCAAATCCAAACCATTGTTTGTTTTTTCAGAAACTGTACAGAGCAGATTAACAATTGATTGTGGTTAGTAAAGACCATTATGTGATATTGTTTGTTCATTTAGCAGTGTGGTTTAGAAGGTTCTTAGTTTAAATTAATTGTTACTTTGAGTACGTTTATTCAGTGTGAACAAAGCCCCTTTTATCATAAATATGAACAAAAGTCCTGGTGAAACAATTAGAATTATTTTTGTCATCATTTATAGTATGTAGGATGGTAAGAAGATATAAGGTCAGCAAGTCTTCATAATAATCAGTTGTTTATCTTTTTTCTGTCCTACCATCACAAATGTAAACACAGAGTCTGGATGCAGACAGGCCGTGTGAGCAGTGTGCTGCTGATAGAGGCTGGAACACTTCAGCTGTCAGATGTTTCTTTTTCTTCTTTTTTCCAGAAAACTTTAGTTTATTTAACTGCATCATAAATATTAAACAGTGGGCATAAACCAGCTATCAAAATAAAATCATGCAGTCATGACAACAATAAAAGAGACATTCAGATATTAAAGACTAAAAACCAGTAAATAATGAAGAGCCTCAACAAAATAAATGAAATGATCCATCTTCTGAACCAAAATGTGTAAATGCTCTTAAACTGAGAAGTTTTCTTTTACGGGGTTAGGTTTGTATTTATCTATTACCAATATTAAGAATAAAATATTTTCAAATTGTTAAATTCTTTTCTACACAACTCAGTCCATACATTATAATGTTGTTTGTTTATGATGAGAATAACAAATCCCACATTAAAACTAATTACAAAACCCATTAACCTCAAAGCAAACAAATCAGTGTTCCCAACTCTAAACTCAAAACAAACACAAAAAAGCAGTCAGCACTGTTCAAAATGTATTTACTACTCTTATCAGAATAAATTATTTTAAATATTTACTCCTGCCATATTCTGAGAATAATGTCTATGTTTGCATACGGTTTGGTTTGCAGCGCTGAGTTTGCTGCATGCAGCAGCTCTGGTGGAGGCTGCAGTCTGTGCTCCATCAGCAGGTCCAGCTGTTCACTGTTTGGTTCTCAGTCTGACGGTGTGAACAGGTCTTCTCACAATCAGTGATGATGACTGTGAAAGTGGTGCGGTGTGTCCCTGGATTCACTTAGAGCTTTTCAGCAACACCTGGTGTATTAAAATAAAGGATGAATATGTAGAAACATATGTCATGAGCACTGATGAGGACGTTGGAGGATCTGTTGGGCCTGTTGCTCTTCTGAAGACCAGAAACATTGTTGGAGTGAATGGGATCATGGACTCTTTTTAAGTAACAGAACATTTAAGCTAAAACTCCATGGATTCTAACAGTAAATTGGTCATTGTTTCTTCTTATTGGACAATGTTCCAAAACATTTGGCCAGATCAATAAAATCAGGTTATTCCATTTACAAAACCAGTACTGGATCTAAATCCTGTAAGATAGTAGATAATTAGAGAGGACTCTGGAATAGAGAAACTGCCTTTATGACTGCTGTGCTGCCTGGCCTTTGTTTCTGTCTGCTCTTTGTGAACTTGACCTTCCACACCTCAAGCTAAACGTTGGATGAAAAACGTTTTATTTAAGGTCTTTTCTGTGTTTTCAGTAAATGTGATCAAAGCTGTACATTTTTCCTTCAATCTCTGTTGCTGACATAAGATTTTTTTTTAACTAATATGTATTTTTTAATAATATTTCTCTCATGCTCATACCGTTCTCTTTTTCAGAGATATTACGGCCAATCTCTGCCGTTTGGGAAAGAGTCCTTCAACATCCCTGAGGTGGGGCTGCTGACGGTGGAGCAGGCCCTCGCTGACTACGCCCTCATGATCAGGGAGCTCAAGGAGCAGCTGGCAGCCTCACACTGTCCTGTTATTGTGTTTGGTGGCAGGTGAGACCTACAGGAGTAGTGGTGGTGGGGTGTTCACCAGGCTAGGTTGTCAGATAACATCTTCCCCTCTCACCCCTGTTGCTGCAGCTACGGTGGAATGTTGTCCGTCTACATGAGACTCAAGTATCCCAACATGGTGGCCGGCGCCCTGGCGGCCAGCGCCCCCATCCTGTCCACCGCTGGTCTCGGAGACGCCAGGCAGTTTTTCAGAGATGTTACAGCTGTGAGTCACCAACATGAGCTCTCTGTCAGCAACAGACGACTTTATACGAAGAGTCTTTACTCTGAACTATTGAGCAGCTTGGCTTGTGTGTGGCTGCAGTTTATTGCTGCAGTAAACTGTTTACAGTAACAGTTTACTGTTACTGTTTTATTATGCTACTAAGTAAGAGGGTTAAGGTTTAATTCAGTTTAGCTATAAAACACCACCGATGATAATAAAACCTTATAGTAACAAATGCAGGACCTCGTTTTTCAGTGTAACATCTTAACCTCTGGACAGTTCGGATTAATTTACTTCTGCTTGTGGAGGTGAAAGAAGGAAATCGTAGAAACCTGTTTAATTTAAATGACAAACCCGGGTCAAAAACAACACAGAGGTTCTTTACTTTATTCTTTACTTTAATACTACCAGGATTCAATTATTTCCTAAGCAGGTTCTGTTTCAGAGGTTCTGATCCAAAAACAATAACTTATTGTTTTGACTGAATTCAAAAGCACAAAATTTCAGATCATCCAAGAATTAGTTTCTTCAGATAAAGATTTTAGGATTGATGTAGCAGAGTGTCTTTACTATTACCATGGAAACCTTTCTGATAGCAAGACTCCTCTGTTGTGTATTCTGTCTGAGCAAAAAGGTCTCATGATTAGATTAGACTGACTGACACCAGCACTTTGAACTGTCTTGTTGCCGAGGATGTTCTAGATAAATAAAATTACCTTACATAACTGTAACTTACATAACTTATGTAAGCTACATGTTCATAGTTTAATTTGTTATATCAAGAAAATCTTTTATTTTTCAACCTGATGTAATTGTTTTTCTTTGCTGAAGTTTTTATTTTAACAAAGATTCTTCTCCAGGAGCTGAACATTCCTGTCAATCTCACATCCTGTGAAGTTGACATCTCACAGGATGTCAACCTGTGAGATGCTGAATGTGATTTTTATTTATTTATTTATTTTTTTAATATATTTTCCTTTACAGGATTTTGAGAACATCAGCCCTGAATGCAGAGATGCTGTGAGAGGAGCTTTCCATCTGTTAAAACAATTAGCTGATCGCCAAGGTGAGGAGCTCCGCCATGAACAACTTTCTGAAAATCACAGAAAAATTTATAAAGTAAATTCTTCCTGACCGCCCACACAATGAACAGTTTTATTTATTACAAAACATGCCATTATTTGGAATAAAGACATGTTGTTCTGCTGGTGCCAGATTACAGTGGCATCCAGTCAGAATTTGCTCTCTGCAAGCCGCCGGCGTCTCCTCAGGACATCCAGCAGCTCTACGGCCTGCTGAGGAACGCCTTCACCATGATGGCCATGCTGGACTATCCCTACAGCACCAGCTTCATGGGCAATATGCCCGCCAACCCTGTCAAGGTCAGCTTCACAGGCACAACACGCTGCTTTTAGGAGGTACAAGTATTTAATATTTCTTATTGTGACGACTGAAGAAGCCACTCTGGTATCTTTAGCTGCAGACATGGAATGACTGGAAGGCTTTCCTTTACAAAATGGATCTGATTGGCAAAATTAAAGCATTCAAACATTTTTTTTCTAGAATCCTCAAATAATTACATGTTCATAGTTTAATTTGTTAAACTTATTATGTTCAGATGCAAATGGCAACTAAGGACTTTTAGCTTCATTGTCATCTGAAAATGTTTCTGAAACTGAAGGGGTTAACATTATTAACATATTTATGATTAACATTATTCCACTACAACATATCTTAGTCTGGTTCCCTGGTTATCCAGTCTGGTTTTACATGTGATCACAGCACAGAATCACTGAGAATATTTAATCATGTCCTTGGGTGGAGAGACATTATTAGATTTAAGTGCAGCGTTCAATACTGTTGACTATGATGTCCTTTTATTTTGACTGTAGCTCTGTTTTGGTGTTAAGGGTACAGTGTTGGATTTCTTCTCATCATATTTGAAAAACAGAATTTTTTCTGTTAATCTCCATCACTGTTCTTCTGTGGCAACACATCTAAACTATGGGGTCCCTTAAGGTTCATCTTAGGCAGTATTTAGTTAATGTTCATATTATACTTGCTGCCTTTGGGCTTACTTTTAAGAAAGTGAGTCCACTTTCATTGCTTTGCAGACAACCTACAAATATAGCTACTCCTAAAGAAATGGCATGATAAAGATGATTCCCTACAGTCTCCGACAGATTGCTTAACAGAAGTTAGATCTTGGGTGAACCAATTTTTTTTTAACTTGATTCAAAATATATCTCAAGTTCTATTGTTTGAACAAAATAACCATATTAACCTTAAGTGTTTTTATCTGTGGTTTTATGAATACTGTACAGCACTTTGGTTCAACTAATAGTTGTTTTTAAAGTGCCTTATATTTATAAGTTTCAGTTTTGATGTGTTTTATGGATGCTGAAAGCTTTTGTGAAGAGAATCAGAGACTCAGATTTGCAGCAAATCTATCTATGTAGTTTGTGTCTTTTTTTCTGGAATAGTCAGTGAGTTGGAACATCTGATGTTGGCATCATGTTTAGTTTATGCTGAACTGGTGTGAAACTGTGATTTATTTATTTATTTTTTCTATTTTCCTTCAGGTGGCCTGTGGAACCATGCTGAGAGGATTGGATCTGCTGGCTAACCTCAGAGACACTGCAGGTCCAGTAACACAAATCAGCTGCTGATTGGACAGTTTGAGCAAAGATTTCCCCTGAAACCAGTGCTTATGCGTGAAAGGATGCATCACCCTGTCCAAGGCGCCTGAGATGTAGTTACTGTGTGCAGACAGTAGAGGGTAGTGGTCAGCTTCATGGTCAGTACAGTGCACCTTGTGGAAAAAGGGAGCAGACAGTGATGGTGCCTCTCATTGTCTGTAAACCTTCTTGTAACGGTTCTGAAACAATTTGGAGCAAAAAGAAAACAAGTGAACACAGAGGCAAGGAAGCCATGTCTGTTCAGTAACCGATGCCTTCCAACCTGCAGGGATCGTGTACAACTCCACCGGGTTGCTGACCTGTTTTGACCTCTACAGTCTCTATGTGCAGTGTGCTGACCCGACTGGATGTGGACTGGGATTGGACAGCCTGGCCTGGGACTACCAGGTACACCAGAACCCTGGGGCTGATGGGAAATATTAGGAGTTGTGGTACCAATGGCTTTACTTCCATGTTGGCTAGACGTGTCAGTCGTGTGAATGGATTCAGTGACTGTCGAGTTTATTTAAATAACCACAACAAATCTCATCTCAGGGCATTTAAAAAAATGGGAATAAATTTTATCTACAGAAGTATATCTGATAGATAATTCAATCCCATCACAAACAGATTTACATAAATTAAAATTTTATTCCAGAGCTAGATGACTGCTTATCTTTTGGGTTGCACCGATGCATCGTTCCTGATTTCCTCGATGATTGGCTGATAGATGAGAAGCCAATCTTATCCAGGAATCTTATCAACCTCCACAAAGGTCTGAAAATCAGTCACTGTCCCCTTTAGCTCTGCCTGTAGAGGCCTGACTGACTGACCAGGACGCATTTGTGTATGTGGAGATAATAGTCACCTCACTGCTTCTAGATCAGCAACTTTGTTGCAATATTTAGCGACTCTTCTGGCAAAAAAAAATTGGTATCAACCAAATTCAGAATCATTAGTTCAGACTTTTTAAAGATCAGTGATCGACCAGAAAACTGCCATCAGTGCAGACCTACTGATCTGTATGAGCTGGGATGCTGAAATTTTAGCATAAAAGTCACTTTGCAGTGTGGAAACAGATTTAAAGAAATAAACACAAACTGGATGTCTGTAAAAGTAAAAGAGATAATTTATTGAAAGAAATCCTGACAATATTGCCTGGATTGTTACTTTAGATCTTTTCTCTGCACCTTGGTCTCCAAGAACATCAGTTAAATATTATTAATCAGCCGCTATAGTTGCTGTGTGCAGTTTATTTAAAAAATAAAGTGATGCAGGTTACAAAAACTTTTCTTTGTAACTTCCGTCCTGAAGAAGACACAGTTACATAAGTGACAGTTGACAAATTTCCACAATTTCTCAGTGGCAAATTGACTACAGTGACATCTGTATAGTTTCTAAATACCGTTTTTGTCACTTTTATCATTATCTCAATAAATACTACAAGTCTAAATCCATGTCACCCATCTCTAACAGAAAGGACTCAGAGCTCTGGAAGTCTAATGTAGGAACCTTGTTTTTAAAACTGCTGGAAACTTGAAGTTTAAAATCTTTACTGACAAAAATAAAATGATCAGGATCCAGACAACTGGGTGCTTATTTAGCTGTAAATTGCAGATTCTAATGATCCCACACACACCACCAGCTCACAGTCTGCTCCAACTTTGAGAATCTGCTTCTGTGACACTTTTTGATAAATCTCACTGCTTGATCGTCCTGCTTGTGTTCCCTGTCAGGCCTGCACAGAGGTGGAGCTGTGCTTTGAGAGTAACAACGTGACAGACATGTTTCCTCCGATGGCCTTCACTGAGAAGGACCGAGAGGCCTACTGCTCCAAACGCTGGGCTGTGGCTCCTCGGCCAGGCTGGCTCCAAATCCAGTTCTGGGGGGACGGTAGGTCTCAGATACCTTTGAACCCCTCTGCTGCTCCTCCTCTGGTCTCAGAGGTGTTCTCTACAGACTGGAGAATACATGCACACTACCATTTGAGTTATGCAGCTCTGTCTAGAGACTATAAGCTCTAATTTTGTTCACAAAATCAATAGAAAGTCAAAATTTATTTTCTTTTTCTCTTTTTTTTTTTTTTTTCAAAATTTGGTTTTGAAAGCTCTTAGGTGCAGTTAGTGCTCCATCATCTAATGCTGCTAATGCCCAAACCCAAAATATGGAAAGAAAATAAATTTTACATTTATTTTCTTGCCTTTATTTACTAAGTTAATGCTGAATTAAGTTATGCTAAATTAATTCAGTGGTTCCTTATATTAAATTAGATTAATTTTGCATAAATGCTACTGTGTAGCTTCTGATTTTAGTTGGCAATGTGTTCTTTGGTGGAAAATTTTGTCAAGTAATATATTATGATTTCATTAATCTGATGTTGAATACATTGCCTGATCAAATTTTCCACCACAATCCCATCGTTTGATTAGAAAATATGTAATATTTTTATCCTAATCCCCATCAAATTTGATTTAATCTCCACAGTTTAGGTTTTTCTGCAGCAGGGCTGCTGGAATTGGAAAAGTTTTCTTGTCAGAAACTTTTCCAATTCCAGTTTGAGGAGCAACTTGATAAATTTGACTGGCAGCCAATCAGAAAGATGAGCATGGCAAAAACATTTTCCTGAATTTCTCTTCTGGGACAGTAAAGGCTATTTTTATCTTCTGTCTCCATATTCAACAACTAATATTTTATACTAATGACAGAAAAACATGTTACATTCATAAAAAGGTAATAATTTATTTAATTTTTTAACCCTTTTGCAGTCTGACCGGTGTGCACTTTTATAAGGTTTTGTTTTTTTGTGTGGTTTTGGAAACTGACGGTCTGATGGAACAGCCCCTCTGTCTCCCCACTGAGCTTCACACTAAGACTACAGGAGGGTTTATTTTATTACAAAAAGTCCTTCCTTTTTTCCTAATTTTCCTTCTGTCTTTCTGAGGCCCCTGATTGGCCCCAGGTTGTCACCCACAGCCCCCACTTTGTAAAACCCTGTTCTAATGATCTCTTGTGTTCAGCCCTCTCCACTGCAAACAACATCATTTTCTCCAACGGGGATCTGGACCCATGGGCCAACGGAGGGGTGAGTGAGACTCAGACAGGAAACCTTCAGTGAAGTCTCACATCAGTTAATCATCTCTCCGATGTTCAGGTGCGCAAGTCGCTGAGTTCATCGCTGGTAGCGCTAAACATTTCTGGAGGAGCTCATCACCTGGACCTGAGGTACCACATACTCCTCAGTTTGTTCTTTGTTGTTGAAATGTTCAACATGAAAACAAATGTTTTTGTTCTCTTGCAGAGGATCTAATGATTCTGATCCCGCCTCAGTCGTCAAAGTCAGAAAGGTTGAAGCAGAGCTCATTGCACAGTGGGTGAAGATGGAAAGGAATAGACTAACGGCAGCATATACACAGCTGTAGGGTTCATCTGATCTATTGTTTTAAAAGAATCCAACAGAATACAAAAGAGCACATTTTAACCATCCCGTCTTGTATTTTTCCCTCAGCATTTGAATCAAATAAATGGTAAATTGAAGTTGTTAACTTCTTGTCTGATTCTATAGATTTTCAGCTGCTTCCATCCACTGATTCTTAAACATGGTACAGATTTACTGTAGTGAGAAGGTACAGTAAAAAACAATGAGAACAGTCATGGCATTATAGTAACTAAACAGGTTTTTATCCTACAGACAGATGGACATTTTCTGATATTATCTTTTTTTTGTCTGAAATTATCTTGTCGTTTGCTGTTTTATTAAAATGTTTCCTTCCAGCCAAAGCCTTGTAGTGAAGTCTTACTAATAAAGATAAGGCTGAGAAAGAAACTAGAGATTGTCTATAAAGCTTTTGTTGAATAAATAACTTTTTTTCCATCTACTACTGTATTTATTCAACTATAACACACAGCATGCTGATATGAAATGATATGACCTCAAGCCTTCAACAATATTCTTACTGGGGATGTGAACAATGAATCCACTTGCAATTAATTGTTAATTATTTGTTAGATTAAAATTAGTTCCAATCAATCCACTTAGATCTTTCTTTAGTGTTTGGCTGCCATCCAGAAGAGGGCGCTGCTAGTCAACCTGAAACCGAGCCAGTTGATATAGGAATAAAGATGGAGGGGTAATTCCAGAATGGTAAAGGCATGGAAAATGGTTGCGTTTCAAAAGATAATCACTCATTAATCCTTTAGTTTTACCTTAATAGCGCTGAGTCAGCTGAGCTGCATGGTGGAGCAGCGTGGGAGATGCTACAAAGGCCAGGACATGACAGAAAAGCAGAGGGGATAATGCAGAAAATTGTAACATGACAAGGGGGAAAAACATTGTGCCAATAAGCATGTTTGATTATGAGAACTGTTGTGACTTAAAGCTACAGTATATAACTTCCATCCATTTTCTGTATACCCTTGTCCATTTTCTCATCCACTTGCACCAAATGACAAGGGTGTACATTTGGTGCTAGTGGCCATCTCCAGCGAACGTTTTGGGTGAGAGGCGGGGGTTCACCCTGGACAGGTTGCCAGTCCACCGCGGGGCAACACAGAGACAAGACAAACAACCACTCACACACACATCCAGAATTTAGAGACCAATTAACCTGACAGCCATTTTTTGGACTGTGGGAGAGAACCCACGCATGGAAACTCCATGCAGAAAGAAAAAGAAAATTTTGGGAGATGAATGATCAGCCGATCCATGTGAAGCCAATCTTATTTACCTTGCAAAGCTCTAAAACTCAACCTCTCTCTAAATTCTCCATGAGTGAACCATGAGTGTGCATGGTTATCATGTAGGTATTAGGGATGCAATCACTTGCTTCCCTAATGTGTCTGCTTCATCACCTGAGTCGCTAGCAGGACTCTGGAGAAGCTGACTGCACTGAGGCGAGCAGCTATTTGGTTCTAGGGACACATCTGAATGTTGCAGGCCTCCAGCCCTTGAGTTCTGGAGCTGTTGTCCCCTGCTCTAAAGCTTTGCAATGGATTTTTTTTTTGGGTATCAGTGTAAAAGGTTGAACACAAATGAATATAAACCAGATTAATAAGTCAAAACTCAATATTTTATTCAAGAATAAAGAAGAAAGTCCAGCATGTATGACAATACAAAAACAGCTTATGCTTGGAAATTGAAAGGAAAGAAAATTTAAACAGTGAACTTTCAAAAATAGTATTTTTTTTCCATGAACCTCCAAAACAAATAAGTAAAGAATCCAGACATTTATGAACTCTGCATGGGGGAAAGAAATTCATAGGACTAAGCGAACAGTCTCAGTAGTTTAACCAGTTTAAAGCCCTCAAACCCAATTATATTAGATGCTGCATTAAATTAAGTTTCTTGCCAAGACCTTCAACATCCTCAACATTTCTGCTTCTGTTCCATTTGGAACTCCTTAATTTCACTGTTCCTGTTTTCAACCAATGTCTAACCAACATTAAACAGCTGTATTACCAGTCAAATCTTTGGCCACTTCTCATTTTCTTCAAGTGCCTTGCCCAAGGGCACATCGGCATTTGGTAGAGAAGAAACTGGAATCAAGCCAACAACAAAACCACAGCCACCCCAGAGCCATTTGCTGGACCACACACTGGCCTCCACTGGTCAACTGGGGCAGAAGGAAGTCAAGAACAGGAACCAAAGTCAGCATGTACACAAACTTTTTCCATCAGGAAGTTTGTCTGGGAAAGGTCAGGCAGGATTCAGAAAAAAACATGTTTATTTCTCAGGAAACATGTAGATAATTTCCAGCTTTTTGTATTCCTGTACTATCATAAGGTAGAAGGCAAATTAGGAGAAGTCCTGCTAATATTCTTTACTCCTACCAGATGTCACTGTGCTGCAGTGTTGGGGCTGTAAAAACTAACAACTATCCCTACTTTATTGTGCTCTACTTATTAAGATTTCACATTTGCACTTTGTATTGCAAACATTTTTAATTTCTGATTTTCCTTCTAAATATGGTAAAAGTTCAAGATGTTGGCACAGTGTGGCTGCTGGCATTTGTATTGAGAGACGACTCAGGCTCTCATCTGCCCACAGAGAAACCCAGGTGAAATATTTCCACAGCAGAGCATCTCTGCGAGGACAGAGTGACTATATACTGTTTCACGCAATGAGATTCAGCTAGAATACAAAACCTTTATTTGATCAAATCTTCATCAAAAATGCTAAAAATAGACTTTTCTCAAATGGCACCTTTTTGAAGAATGGCTTTTCATCATTTAAATCTCAAACAATTGAAGAAAAAAATCAAAAATATTTCAGAGCATTTTCAGCATATCTTTGGCTCAAGAGTTCTGCTGAAACACACGACTGAGGGAAAGAGCAGAGTTCTTGTAGGCAGGATTAACATCATGTAAACCTTAGAACCGATTGGAGGAAAATGGTCACTACTCTGATGGAAAAATAATCTAGATGTATGACAACGACCATGTGAAAAGCTACATAAGCACATGGGAAATCAGTTGAATGGAATGAAGGTTGTCTGAAGCAAGATTAAAGGCACACGTGAGAACGACAGAAGAAGATGTGGAGTCCAGAAGAATTTGGTCTCAATCACAATCAGGAGCATGTCAACTAGTGCTCTTCACTGCACATGGTTATCTACCCCCAAACTAAAGAAAATCCACTTAACCACTAAGAAAACTCAATTATCAGAAGAAATTCAGCTTTTAAATATTCACAAGAAATCAATATATTATTTTAACTTCATAGATCACATTTTCTCTCATATTAAAAATGACATGTACTTTTACCCTGCGACATATACACAAAAACCCCAAATCCCAGTAACCATCTTTTAGCTTAGGTTTGTTGTTACCCACATTGGCTTCAATGCAAAAACACAAAATATTAACAAGTATTTTATTTAGTTTCTAGTGAAGCAAGATAAAACTAAGACATACCTTTTCAGAAAGAACTAGGAGTTTGAAATCAATAATTCTTCAATACTGATTAAAACATACTAGTATCACTGGTAGAGTTTTTAACTTCTAACTAGACATTTTCCCATGTTGTAAAAAAAAAAAAAATCTGCCAGCGAAGTTAGTACTTGTTATAAATAGTCAAAGATGATTGACTTCAAACAAGCTCCTGAAAAGTTATTTTAAGTTTAAACTTATTTCACTCGAAACTAGATGACATACTTTGAAGATTTAATGTTCTTGCAGTTTTGTTACACCAAGCATCAACCACAGATGCTGCATTCATGTCAGTGGGAGTGAAACAGTAAAGGTCAGTAGGTAAACGGTGTTTGTTGTGTCCACAGCGTGAAACTGGAGCCAGAACTATTCACTCTGGGTCCTTCACTTTTATTAGCTCGACCACTTCATGCTGTTTAAATGCATCTTAAATGGCAGTATAAGAGCAACCCATCCAAAGATAGGCAGAAGTACCAGGAAGAGCTGGCTTCTCACTCCATCCTTCTGATGCAGTACAGCTTTTTAAAAACAGTTTATGAACAAAATAGGGCTTATTGTTTGGCACACCCACCAACCACTGAAGCCAACTGGTGCTGTTGATCTGAACTAATAAACTTTGCAACAACTTATGTAAGAAGCCAAACGTTCCCCTGTAAGTTAAGAATGGTTAGTGTAGCTGTTTAACAGAAGTAAAGATGTGCTAAAGAAAACCCTGCAGGGAATCAACACATTTCTTAAGTGTTGGTCATTTTGCACATTTGCAGCTAAATTTTTCTGTATGACTTTCATATCAAAGAAGCAGTGCTGCAGGTCATTCTGCTCCGACCTCTCCAGAATCACCATCTATGGTCAGTTTCTCCACCTGCCCTGAGGAGGTGTGCTGTGAGGTCATGTGGTTCTGGGACCATAAACATCATAGCTGAAGTGGTTTGATCAAGGGGTCGTAACCTCTGACATTTTAAGTCAATTGGAGTGTCCAGGGGTCAGAACCATAATCAGTGGAAAGAATGAACTATAAAGATTACCATGATAACTACACTACATGGATGTGTAACAGAACAGTAGTGCGAGATGAAATGGTACACTGCAGGGAGAAAATGGAGGAGCAAACTAGCATAAGGTGACTGGACCCACACTAACCGCCTTACTAAACACTAATTTGCTGCTTTGTAACAGAGCATTTTAATTTTTCATTTATGAGGCATCTGGACCATCCTGTAATAAATGCTGTTTATAGATGTCCTCAGTATTAATGTTGCATAATTTGCATTGATTTCCAGTCATATAAAAGGTGGCGGCTCAAATTCAGAGACAAATTCTATATTTTCTATTAGATCTTTAACAATCAGAAAACGTGTTAAAGGAGCTGCAGCTGAATGACATGAATGCAGCACAGCTGTGCGCCCGTCAGGAAGATCTGGGGACGGCTAAAAACAGCTTCAGTCTCACCAAATGGCTCATGATGAGAACTGCTTCCTGTTCCTGGGAGAGAAACGGTTCCACGTGCTTGGAATGTGGAGACAACGAGCCTGCAGTCGCTCACAGCTGCAAGGTAGATACTTTATTTTTAATAACAGTAGAAAAGAGTCTTGAAACTATTTCTGAAAAACCAAAAAAAAAAGTAAGGTAGTTCCAAAGTGGATGTTGTAGAACTTGGCCCAGCAGCTCCAGCTGTGATCGACCCACCCTCCACAGTTCCTCCTGATCAGGGTCAGGATCTGATCATCACCAGCACAAAACCAATCAGTCCAACAAATAAACAAAGGCTTAGCCATGAACATGACTTGACTTTTCAATACTAGCAAAGTCTGGGTAGCATAAAAGAGCCAGTTTTCATGGTTCACGCTTCTGATGTCAATCTGTTACTTACACAGACAAAGGTGGTTCTGGTGTCATACCAACCCTGAGGAGTGTTCTGGTTCACAGTGGCTGTGGCTCAGCCGGAGGCCATATGGGCAGTGGGTGAGCCTCGGTGTTGAAGACGTATTTGTCAAGATTGATAAGGTCAGCGTCCTCGGAGAAGAGCAGGTAGAAATATTTCAGGGTCTCTCCCAGGAAGAAGCTCTCCATCTTGTCTCTGGGACTGGGATAATCTGGATCACACACGTTGTTGATGGATGTGTAGCCACCAGAGGAAACCTGAGGACCCACAGACAGACTTACAACGCTGCAGACAGAAGCTTCCAGCTACTGGATGGAAAGCTTCTGAGAAGATAATATGTATAATGAGCAGTGGTATTATTTGTTTCAATTAACAAATTGGAACAAATCATATTTTAATTTAAAACTATGCATCGACAAAAATATTTCCAATTTAAAAACTATTTTTGCTGCTAAATCATTGAATACATAGATATAAAATATTCATTGTTTTCAATCTGTTCTTCATGTTCCTAAACCATCAGACTGGTGCAAAGTGTTATTGTAGCCATTCAGCTTTCCAAAGTTTCAGGAAGTTCTTTAGAAATGTGGACTGTGGATGCTGATGTCTGTGCTGCTGCTACATGTTTAGCATTGAGATGCTGTTTTAACAAGTTATAGTCCCAGCTCTAATATGCAATTGTTAGACTGGAACAATAAAAACAATAGCAATCAGAAAACTGAATTTGCTAATAGTCTACCAGCACTCCAGTCATACATTCTAACTAGAAAATCCAGTCTTGTGTTTTTCCTGATTTGTTTTGTCATTGAATGCATCAGCAGTAGCTGTTTTAAAGTGTTATTCCTTTGTAGCAGTGAGTGTGAACGTCTAACAGCACACAGTCAGATCTGACCTTAACCCACCTGGATGATCACGATTCCTGTTTGATGTTCATTTTTCAGACTAACCTTGGTGTACTTGTTAAAGTTTTGCAGAATCTTCCAGCCCCAGTCCTGGTATTTGCGATCTTTAGTGAATCTGTACAAATAGAAGAGACTCTCCACAGTCTCTGGTCGAAGAAGGTTGTGTCTGTCTGCAGGCTGTCAGACAGAAAGACAGACAGGAAAAAAACACAACAACAAAAAAACAGATGACTTGAGACAATTCTTGTATTTCTCTCACCTGAAACTTCTGCAGAATTATTTGATTTGTATTCTGGTTTAATGAGATTTACTCCTTTCTTTTCCAATTGTCTCTCAGGTTTACTGACAGTTGACAAAAAATATGATGAAATCTGATCTCAGTTGAAATGGCTGATACAAAAATGTAATACTGTGTGTAGACATTGCAAGAAGAACCACCCAAACACCATTTTATTTCAGTAATTCATTTCATAACTTAGATCATGTGCTTAATAGTACACAATAACGTCAAATGTAACCAAAATTCTCCGACCTGACATTTTTCATTCACTTTTCTTTCTTCTTAGGTTTGAACTAGGAACAGATCTTAGGTATTCACATCTTAAAACATTTCTAAAATTGTCAACCTAAAAACAATCTCAGAAAATCTGTTCATATTTGTGTCATTTAATTTGAACATTGTTTTAACTTGTTTTTTGTAGAAAAACAAACAAACTAAAAAGTTACTCCATTCTGAATGCTAAAATCGTTCATAATTGTGATATGGCCTGAACAACCATAGTGAAGAATCCTGGTTTGACAGCAATAGACAGTCAATAAACTCTCTCCGAGGAAAACACAAAAGGCCTTTGCTAATGAAGCTAGCTGAAACTAGCTGTCAACAGTGGAAAGTTGAAAAGAAAGAAGTGTGCTCGAAAAAGCAGCAGAGATACTGTAACTGTTTTTGGGAGGTTTAAAGGCGTAGACTGAAGTCAGATCTTCCAGAGCCACCACACACATGTAGCTGATATACTTATTTCAGGACATATTTTGTCCTGCATCCTGTCCTGTTACTCAGTATATGAGAAGAGGAGGTGGAGTGTACTGATACACCACTGACCTTCACATCAATGTCTCTGATACTGCCCTGGTGCATGTTGAAGTGAACAATCTCAGGACTGAGGCCAGTCTCCATCTGGACGTACATCTGGTAGCAGGTGTGCATCAGCTCCTTGGCCAGGTCCATGTGGTCAGCAGGGAGGCCATTATGAGCACCGAGGGCCAAGGTGCCGGGGAGGAAACATACCAGATGATCCTACAACAAATCACACACGGGGCCAGTCAGTGAGCAGTGCACAGCTAAACGCAGCAAGAAACCTTCATGCTACTGTAACTTTAAAGGTATGAAAGAACAAAAATAAAAACCATCTGTAATAACTGACTGAAGACACTTTCAAACACTAGAAGATTTTTGAAGTCTTTAAAATGAAACTAAGGTTGCATCTGAACCCTGAAATGTGCCAGAGGGTCTCCAAATTTGAAGATTCCTCCAAAAGCGTTCTCCTTTTCCTGAGATATAAAGGACGGATCTGGTGTATTCTTGGCAGCCTGCGCTATCCCAAGATTCATTGCAGGCCGAATGGGAAATTGTTGTTTTAACAACAGAGGACGAAGTGAGCGATGGAGGACTACACCTTTACATAAAAGTACATAAGTTCTGTCTGTACAAAATATAAAAGCTTAAAGGGTTTGTTTTCTTAGGCTTTTGTTATTTGCATGTTATGTTATACATGTTTTATACAATTTTGTAAAAAAAAAAAATCTATTTAATCAGAAAATTTATTTAACATAAATGATTATTTGATGTGTAATAAAAAAAGCTCAGCAAGATTACAAGGTCCATTTTTACCAGCTCATGTTTAGCACTGTCACTGTTGCTAGGCAACAGGACATACAGCGAAGTAAATGCGGTAATTAATCCAATTCAATTCAATTCAATTCAAAAATACTTTATTAATCTCAAAGAGATGCTCACTTCTGGTGTTCGCAGTACATGAAGGACCTGGCCTGCATCAACCAGGCAGGATGTAGCCACACCCGATATGTTCTCCTCAACAGCAGCATACTGCAGTGCCAGATTCTCCTTAGTAATAATAAAAGCAAGTTTAACTGTTACTAACCATTTTAGGACTGAACTGCCCATGGGAGAGTTCTCCAACAAAAACAAGACCGTTTGGTGAAGATTTCTGTAGCAAGTTCTTCTTTACACCCTCAATGGCCTGCAGATAGTCTTCCAACAACCTAAACATCAAAAGGATCAAAGAAGTATTCAGAAACAGCAGTGGTCTGTTGTTAGCATGGCACTGTGTGCATGAAGTTACTAGTAGGTTGTGTACTGATTGCAGACTGATGGCCAATCTTTAAAGTGTCTAACCAGCCGATTCTGACTGTTTTGTGTGAAATGTTGCTAAATATAGCAAGAAAGTCACTGTGTTGGCAACAGTGGGGTGACTACTAATGTTAACTGCAACGTGCAGACATGACCTGGTGGGCCGCTCTATCAGTCATATCTCTCTCACTGGAGAGCCGATTTGCAGACCTATGCTGAGGTAGGTAAGATTGAGGGATGAGATCGGCTTCACATGTAAGCATTGGCCAATCAAAGGTCTCCCAAACTTAAGAAAATCAGCACTGATAAATCAGCTGGCCAGTTAATCAGTGCACCCCTGGTAACTAGGTCCGGTTTTAACAGTTATCCAAACGAAATCCAGCATAGTCAAAAATGTGACACACAGTCAAGCAACGTCATAACAAATAAGCACATACAGTCATGTTCAATACATAAGGTTATTAATGACTAGTTAATGTCTTTCAGTAACTCAATTCACCAAGAATGTCTTCAAACCTTTTCTTTTGTTGACAATTTTCTACTTAAGATAACATTTAAGTTTCAGATATTACACCAGTCTGTTTTTTTGCAATTCCTTTATCATGCAAATTTATGGAAAAACCAACAGATCCCCACATTTTTAAGTGCTAATGCATAATAGTGAGTTTATTGCCAACTTCCCACAAAAAAGGTCAAAAACATTGGGTTCAAGTGACTGCCAACTCCCACCTGTAGGAGGCAGTATTTCTTACTTCTACTACACTGGAGCTTCAGCCTTAGTTAATGTCACAGTCTGATTGATGTGGCGAGTAGCAAAACTGAGCTATTTAAGTTATTTAAAAATTAAAAATGTTTGTGTTCAATCCAACTGACTTTTTCTTGTCTTTTTTCTTCTACATTGTAGAAGGGGTTCAATGAGGAAAAAGTATTGTAAAATGCTTTGCAAATATTTGAAAAGTAACACCACAAAACCAGTGATTTTCATTGCAAATCATTACATTTGGAAACAAAATAAATTGTATTGTCTGATTAAATCAGGCCAATAAAAACATTTTTAGTACAGAAATGTGGTCTTCATGAAAAGTATGTTTGATACTTTTCATGTCGTTTTCAAAAGGTAATTTTCATCTGACAAATAAGCCTCATTAGAACACATTTATTGAATATGACTGTATATAAATGCATGTGCTGATGTTAAAATGAACTCACTGGTTCTCCTTCTTGCCCCCTTGGATCCACTGCTTCAGCAGGTATTCATAGTAGCTGTCTGCTCTGGCTCCCAGTGTGTAGATGCCTTGATGGGTGAACTGTCCACTGTTAGTGTTGATGAACATGGGAACAAGACCGTCCAGCTTGCCTTCTAGCTTGTGGACCTGATTCATGACTTCAGCTACTGCAGCCTGTACAGACATCAAGAGAGTTCAATTGCAGACACTGCTGTGATAGTCATGGAGTGTAGTATTGGAGTTGTGTTACACTTTCAGGTTTTGGAATTGGAAGTTATATTGATGAGCTACTAATTCACAGAAGTTAGAGGCAATATCACAATCGCAAAGGATTGCTCTGACACAACATTAGGTGGGCTATCACAGTTCATGTCTTAAATTGAAACTGATAATTCCACATTAATCTTCAATAATGCTATCATAATGTCCTGTTTCTCTGATACAAGACACTGATCCAAAAACACCCAGTTAGGGAAATTCTCAACTAGATTCAGGGAAAGAGAGAAATGCTGGTATAATGGCCCAGAAAGTCCCCTGGTTTGATCCCAACTGAAAACCTCTGGAGAAAATTGGACATCAGAGCAAACAGAAGAATCCCCCAGAACTTTAAGGCTCTGAATACTAATTTCCTGTTTTATTCTGTTTTCTTTTTCTTTTTCAACCAACATCTCATAACTCGTGGTATATTTATTGTGTTCTGATTTGATATATTCCCATCTGTGGATGATCTAGTTATCATCTGGAGTTAGTTTCATGTCATTAGCTTTGTTACAACTATATCTACTGAGAAAAGTTAAAACATTTAGTATATGTTCCCTGCTAGCCACAACAACATCTATTAAAGCTACAGTATGTAACTTTTGCAAAAACATATGTTTTGTTCATTTCTGTTAAAACCATCACCAGGCTGTGACAGTATTACTGGATTTTTTTTTCCACAAATCATGTCTTATGTTATGTTGTCACAACATAGTGACAGTTTTCACAAAGATGTAAAACAATATTTTTCATAGAAATTACATAATGTAGCTTTATGGTCTAAAATTCTGTTTTGATGTTTGCCACGTTATATCACGGTTATTTATGCAACTAGAGTAACAACAAACCTTAAACATAGTTTGTGTAAGTAAGGCATTACTTAATAGTTTGAGTTAAAGTGCTGTTTGAGTGCTGATGCTTAATGAGAAATATCTGAACACTATAATGATGTTTTAGAGTTTCTCATCTTGTAAGGTCAGTTTTTCAAACAAATATTACATTGGGAGGACCCACTGTTCCTTGTGAGGCCAGATCCCATCGGAACAAGTGCCGTTTGTGTGCATGTGTGTGTGTGTGTGTGTGTGTGTGTGTGTGTTAAAAGCAGGCAGAGCAGAGTGGTGGTCTACCTGGTACTGAGGTTCCTGGGTGAGCCGGCTGAGCTCCCTGAACTCCAGCTGAATGCTTGTAACTTCAGCCACAGTGCTGTCAGAGGTCCAGCGGGGCGGGTGGGCGGTGCCTTTCCCGATGTTTACATCAGAGTAGGGAATCTTGGACTGTGTGTTGAAGGCTGGCATCAGCCTGGAGCCAACGTCTTTCTGTGGAAGTACAGTGGCTTTTATATACAGCTGTCAACATCACATCAAGCTAACATTAAAGGAATACTGATGACTGATTGGTAAATTTTGTTCTGCATTAACTGTGGCAGAAAAGATCAATGTGATGTAACTAGTGCAAAGTTAATAGGCGCATTATGCCTGAGAATCAGTATGACTGCTTTCCACAGTGGTAGTGGCAAGTAGGTGATGCCCCCCTACATGCCAAGTATATTTAATATTTTACAGGACTTTCATGCGTTAATTCTGATTAAGTAGATACATACAGTTTAACATGTTAATTGTATTTTCTTTTAAATATACCAAAAATATTAAGGCAATGCGTGTAACAGCACTTTATGCCCACAGATTACAAACTAATATTTCGGTTGTTGAGCTGAGGTATCTATTTATTCAATAATTTAGCAGCAAAAAGGGTTTTTGAATTCAAACATTTTAATTTACAGCTAGATTAAAATGCAATTTATTTTGATTAATTAATTACAGACACAGCAAATAACTTCATAAAGCAATATTAAATTGAGTCCCACCACCAATTTAATTATGATTCTGAATTTCTTTTCAGAAAAAGAATTCACTAAAATGTTCTCTAAATTAATGTGGCAGAATGCTTAAGTTAGCAGGTACAGATCTGGAGACTCACAGCTTTGTCCAGGAAAAGGCTGTCTCCGGTCAGGTGGTAGGTGCTCAGCAGGCCTCCCAGGATGCGGATGGTAGATTCAAACAGATTAACATCAACATTTTTGTTGAAGGTGAGCTCTGAGGCAACCCATTCCCTGGCTTCTTCAAACTCTGAAAGTTTACAAAAGTAGTTTGAAAGGTTTCCCTGGAAGACATTCCTCCTTACATGTAATTACAAAGTTTCTGATCTGCAGTTTCCTGTGGTTTAAAAAGCAGTTTTCAAAGACCAGAAGCTAAAAACCAATAATAGAGTGATTTCTGGTGCAGAGCAAAGGTGATCTAGATGTCAGTATACCCTGCTTGAGGTCCAGGATCCACATGGTGTCCAGGGCATCGATAAGCGTGAGGCCAAGCCCGAACCACTCGCTGTAGGACCTGGAGACGGGCCGGAGCTCGTCGTGGCCCCAGGCATATTCTTTGTAACCCTTCCAGGCATGTCTGAAAGCTTCCCGCACTGCCTCCATCCGCTCTGTCTCTGGAACACACAACCCACAGTTCACTGGTGCATAAATATCACACATTGATTCAGAACCACGCTTTCATTACTTTGTAAGGTATTTTTTTAAATGTCAAAAAAATGCAAAACATGGGTGTATATTAGGGCAGCATGATATTAGAAACTCTTGTGCTGATGATAACAATGGTACATATTGTAAAGATGATGTCGGGTATGATATATGCCTGTTTTCTTCTTCCCTCTCCTTCTCATCTGTGCTTCAATCCCTCTGTAATGTGGTGGAATGTTTTATTATGAGGTAATATATGACTTATACTTCATTGATCTGATGGTCATTTTATGTCTGTATTCTAAATGTTTATGAACCAAATGCACCACTGGCTGAACACCCAAGCTTAGTTGTTTTCTGTAGCTGCATGGCAGTCAGACCGTCTCTCCTGTGTATTGGATTCTTATTCTTGGTATAATAGGATCATTTTCTTGGAATTTTTCAGCCAACAATTATTGCGCTCCATATATGGAGTATATGTGCTCACTAATATTGAGGACATTAAATTTGCATTAACATCTATCTTGTTAAAAATGCTTAATAATTTATACTCTATATTGCAGGGATAAAACCAAAAACTACCTAAAACTTTTGACTGGTTGACATTCCGGTTGCCAGGAGAGTCCTCCTTGTTTTCTCCATCCTTGGTGCCGTCTGTGGCCTGGACAGTGTCGATCACTGCCCCACGCCAACTGAAGAAATTTAGAAAAAAAGAAACATGCATTTCTACTTCCAAATTAACATACAATGTCAATTATATTTAAACATGTCAGAAATAAAAATAAAGGATGCCCACTGCGGTGGGGTCAACACAGTGAGGTCAACACAGTGAGGTCACCATGGTGGGGGTCAACACAGTGAGGTCACCATGGTGGGGGTCAACACAGTGAGGTCACCATGGTGGGGGTCAACACAGTGAGGTCACCATGGTGGGGTCAAATAAAATTGGTACATTTTATTTGATGGGTGGTTTTGTAAAACCAAAAACAAACAATAGTCCAATTATTACAGAGGTGTGTTAGTAACTAAAGATTGTACTCCAATCAGAGTAGTATAACTTCAACATGTTGAGTAGAAGTATATTAAGCTTTAAATAATGTGTAAAGAAGTGTAAAAAGTATTTGCTAAAAAGCCTACTCAAGTACTGAGTAACTGATTGCAACACATGATTTAATATTTTAAATTCATGTCAGACAGCCAAAAGTAAGCAACATTTTTTCTACCTATTTAGCTCGAAAAAATTACAATTAGCTGACCTTAATATTTTCTGTGTTTTATTTTGGTCATAAAAATAGGCATGTCAATCAGACATTTATAGAAATACGTAACAAATCGCGTCCCATATCGGTTCAGTACGGGACGCAACATTTAACAGCAAATAATATCAGACGATTACGTATCATACAGGACGGGTGGCAGCACTACAAACCTGAAACCTGTGGAATGACAGAGCAGCTGTTGTAACCACACTGGTAACTCTTACCTGATGACTCTCTCCTCCTCTCCCTCCTTCTTGATGTCAGCTACCTTGACTTCAGACAGGATATTAGATGCATTTCCTTTCTTCTGAAGACGGTTCAGAAGGACAGGAGGTCCTCTCTTATTGGATAATTTCCTCTGCGAAATGACAGCACAAGCAACAACAATCAGCAAATTATATCTAAACCTACTTAAAGTTTAAAGAAATGCATGTTCATGAAACCTAAACTGGAACTATGTGCTGTTATAGACCACAACTTTGAAAAACACATTGGTCTGTAATTATGCTTTGACATTTACATTCATTTCTTAACACTTGTGTTAGAGGTAGGGGATTACATGTATTTTTCAATACATCGAGATAAACACCTGGACGTTAAAACATAACCAGTAATCTGTGGTTGCCATGATCAACCAAATGAACCCTGAACACATGATGTCAAATGTTATTCATTTATGTACAGAAATTTTTATGCATTCTTTAAATTATTTACAAAACATGGAATCACATAATTCCCTGATTTCATCGAGTAGGAAAAGATATGGAGCAGTTTTTGAAGAATTTTGGCCGTTGCTTCCTGGTACCTGACCAGGTGGGGTCAGCTCTGCTCTCATTGCCACTCAGACAGAAAACAAGGTCAGCCATGGCAAAAAAGCTCACTGAACCACTGAAGTCCTTCATGAAAGTAGAAAAATCCCAAAGCTATTAGAAAAGTTTAAGACAGAAAAACACCTCAGCAGTTTCAACCATTTCTGGTAAAGCCATTGAATCATTGACTGGGGGGCTAAGAAGACTAGCTACCATCTACTGAAGATGCCGGTTAAATAAAAATGAAGATAGGTCCTATTCATTATGCACAAGGCTTTATCGTTTACAGATTTCTTTTTCAGACATATTTTAAAGCCAAGTTAAACTTCTTTATTTTGCTCCTAAATGTTTTTTTTTTCATTTTCAGAAAACATGACAAGGATATACTTTTAAAAGCTCTCAGTGACCTGCTGAACTCTCAGCACCTTCTTAAATTTAGTGAAAGTTGAATAACAGTATTGCTGAATTCATTTTCCCAAACTCCAGAATTCCACATGTTTTGGATTAATAAATATGGTCAGACTGGAAAAAGTTTTATTTGGGACAAAATGAAATGGAATTTAGAAAATAATAAGACAGATTTTGTCGAACTGTAGAATCATATTCAAATCAAACACTCAAGTGCTTAAGTATGAACATTCCTAAATGTTGCCACTGATGATTTTAGAAAAAAAAAAAAAAACGAAAAAAAAAAAAAAAACGAAAAAAGTGATCCAACTAATGAATAAATATTTTCTGAAACATTTTCACAAAGGGTGCTAAAAGATTTTGGAAATTATAAATATCATAGTCTCATTGGTTTTCTTGTCACTATTTAAATGATGTTTTTATTTTGCTTCCAGTGAAATTCTGCTGTTTTCTTTGGAGTTAAGTCTTTAGGTATGCTGTGATAGATGCCAGTGGTGCTTCTAAGCCAGATCTGTAACCTGAGAGAGCTGTTCAAGCAGCGGGTCTTGGCCCTGTTTGACAGGCTCCGGCAGCACATGAGGCTTGAAGGGTTTCTGAAGGATGTTGCTCTCCGTCTCCTGCTCTCTCACTGTAAAACCTTGAAACAAGCAAAACAACAATCAGTATTTACTGTACAGATTACAAATATATATATATATATATATATATATATATATATATATATATCTCAGTAAACATTCAACAATGACAGCTCATCAAAAGCACCAACAGCGGGCTCAAAAGCAAAAGGTTATCCTGCCAACATACAGGAAAGCTTACCTCGGAGCTGCTTGGTAACAGAAGAATAGGAAGCCAGGCCACAGATGAACAGCAGTACGAGCATGAAGAGGAAAAGACTTCGCTGTAGCCTGGACAGCTGCTTCCATTTCTAAAAACACACAGAAAGGGACTGAGGATGGTTAATGACTCAACATGTGCTGTCTCCTAATAGAATCTGGAGTGCTGAACAGTTTCACACTGTGAAAATAACCAAACATTTCCATTCACTACTGTACAATGATTAAAATGTCACTTTCATGATAAAACCACTCAGAAGATTTAAAAAGAAGAACTACTGGTGCTTTCATTCTGTGGACACAAAAGTTTTAGTAACAAATATTTCTCTTAGGCTGCTATAAATCCCAAAGCATCTCAGAGTGTTGCTGTTTTTGTTCAGTAGCTTGTGACGTAATCAGAGTAAGTCAAACAGTAAACAACTAAGGATGAGAAAGAGAGGAAGTTGAGAGCAACTTCAGCAAAGACTTGAGCAATTTATCTGAAGTTTTGGAAGAAGAAGCTGGATGGAGTGATGAAGACGAGAGAGCTGGTACTACTGAAGAACTGCAACCCTACTTTTTCAGGTGATGATAACTATCATTTCTGAAGAGGAAAGGTCCTAGGGTGAAGGGTTGCAGCTGGGAATCTGAACCAAATCACTGATTGGCAATAAGCAGATCTTTGCATAAGTATTCTGCTTTAATTCTGGTTTAATTCAAAAATAGTTCTGCATGCGTTTCCAACGTATTAATGTTCAGTAACCAGCTTCCCTATGCCTCCTATTTCCAAGTCTAGAGTCAGAAGCCTCTTTAGACTTATGGTAAGATTTTTGGTAAGTTAAAGGAGCTCCTTCCTGGCCACAGCATCACCATTCAGAACTCTGAAGATACTTGGATTATATGAGTTAGAACAACATTTGATTGAACCAGACACAGAACAGAGCGGATGGCTTTCCCATCAGCAGGAAGCGACCTACCCTCCAGTACGACTGCCTCCTCCACTGCTTGCCATTATTGTAGCTCCCAGTCTGTTGTCCAGTGAAGTGGACAGACACGTAGTCCGGCCGGCTGGGAGCGTGCATATCTGGAATCAAGCATTGACACAAGAGGCGTGGCGGTAATATTCACCCAAACAGGGCAACAAAATTCATATCAAGAATCAGGCAGGGAACGCATGAGCGGCTGCGACAACGTCAAATGTCATTAACAAAAACACAAATATTTGAGTCACGTCTAGTAGTTTTCATGACTCTAGTATATAACGCTTCGTACTCTTAGCTTAAATGTATTGGTAGTTAGCATAGCACAGCTAGCTCAGTATAAACAGTATCAGCAGTCTAGTTTGTTGGGTGTAACTCTGTGTGAAAGGAACACTCATATAATGACTGTAACTTTGACATGGGGTGGCCACTAGACACTAGACATGACCACTCCTTTAAGTTTCTCAATTAAAGCTTTTTTGATTTTACTTAATAACTGTGGACCGAGCATAACCCGAGGCCTACACACACCAAAGGTAAACAAAGAAGCTCTTTGTAAGTACAGCACCGTCACCATTCCTACATCATTACTTCGTTCAAGAATTTAGAGGTTAAAAACACAAAAATAGGTGTAAAACTATTGTTCACTTACTTTTTAAACCGTACAGCCCTCACAAATCCACCACAAACAGAGTCACATCAGTCGGTGATTCAGTGGCAAACAGCCCGTTGTTGACAAAGTAAGTTCGGAGGTCTTTTCATATCCAACGCTGTTTAGAAAATACACCAGCTAAACAGCTGTGCAAAAACAAGTTTAATTTCAAACCAAGATGCTGGCTGCATGTCACCCACTTCCAGCTGTAAATGAGATGCAGCTCACGTAGATTGTTACCGTGCTGCGTTCAAAGACCCGTCAGTAAAACGGAACATTCAGTGACTATGACAAGTTGCTTACCTTACTGAACTGAAAGAATGTGACACATTTCCTTAAAGTTAGCATCGCAGTGTTAATAACAGCATAAAAACGGTTCTTTTTGCAGGCTGTATGGCAAGGTTGCTGTTCCCTGCTGTTGCTGTTGACTTTCAGCAAGGAGGAGGAATCCAGGACGGCTGTGTGATGTATCTACTGAATCCCAGCTGATATGCAAACTTCTGCATGGAGTTTGCATGTCCTTTCAATGCATGTGTGGGTTCTGCAGGTATGAGTGTGTATTCATATCTGTTTGTCCCATATGACAGTGAGAGAGACCGCATCAGGACATTTGTACCTACAAAATTGATGAGAATACTGAGACTAGTGAAGGAGGCCACTAAGAAGCCAACAGCAACAGCGCAAAAGCTACGAGTTACCATTTGGTACTGGATTGTCAAAAATCTCGTATTCTGTTTTGTCTGCACTAATAAGCAGAGTAGTAAGAGGGAGTTCTTATCCTTCAAAGAAAACAAACATGTCTGGTTAAAATCTTTCAAAACCTTGAGGGAGAATAATTTATTGTTTGATAGAAATGTTAACTTTTGGGCCATAATCACAAGTAGTTTATTTTTGGCTCGAAATCAACATCAAACATCAAAAAACAACACTATACCTCTAGGATAACCTTTACTCTTCTTTAGCAGGCACGTGCAGAGAGAGGGCGAGGGGTGGGGGGGGCTTGAGCCCCAGCCCCTTTTATCCTTGATGCCTCAAGTGCCCTTTTTTGAACATAAAGAAATGATACTCATAGTAGCGCCTGCAGCTGGACGCACTGTGCGTACCTTCGGATTTTCCTTTAAGTAAAGAAAAAACAATTGATTTTTTTAATTGCATAATCCTCTTTACTATTAAAATTGTGGAGAAAAAAAAGATAATTTGTATCAAAACATTTTGTTGACAGCCCACATCTATGTGAGTTTGCGAGAGTTTGCAAATCCTAAGCTTAAATATTATTGGTCAGGTTATCAATAATATTGTTCATTTGGCAGCTTGGCGCTCTTTCTGTAAACTAAAACTGAATGAGCAGAGTTTGAACCCTCCCATAGTTCTAAGAGTGGTTGAATGGACCCGCATGAGCTTTTTAACTGTCTATACAGCAAAATCTGGCCCACAGACCTCTAATAATGCTCATGCAACCATGATTTTACACTGCACTGAGGATGCCACACCCCAACTCCCTCCACCCCAAACAATGTGTTCCTTCTATTCTTGTGCTATACCTGGTAATGGGAACGTAAAGTGATGCTTTCAGAAGAGTGCATATTTCATGCTTAACAGCTGTAATTTATATGTGATTCAACATTTTTTTTTTTTTACAAATAAAACAATGAAAAGTGCGCTGTGTAAAAGTATTCACCCCCCCTGAGTCAATACTTTATGGAACAATTTTTTGCTTCAGTTCCAGCAGATAGTGTTTAGAGTTTGTCTCTATCAGCTTTGCACATCTAGTGACTGAAATGTTTGCCCATTATTTTTGTAAAACAGTTCAGGCTCAGTCAAATTAGATGCAGAGTGTTTGTGAACAGCAGTTTTCAAATGTTGCCACAGATTCTTGATTGGGTTTTGGTTTGGATTTTGACTGGGCCGTTCTAACAAATGGGTATCTTTTCTATCAGGCCATTCTGTTGTAGCCTTGGCTTTGTGTTTAGGGTTGCTGTCCTGCTGGAACCTCCCCCCCCAGTCTCAAGTCTTTTACAGACTCCAACAGGTTTTCTCCAACTTTGCCCTTTATTCCATCCATCTTACCATGACTTCTGTCAAACTGCAAACCAGACTTCTTATGATTTTCTTTTGACAATGGCTTTCTTCTTGCCACTCTTCCATAAAGACCACATTTGTGCTGTGCATGACTAATAGTTGTCTCGTGGACAGACTCCCCCTCCTGACATTACATTACACACTGCTGGACTCCATTTAGTGATTAGCAGATATCTGGCAACTTCTGAAGGCAATTGGTTGCACTCAGAGAAAAGAGGGCTGAATACTTTTGCACACCACACTTTTTAGATTTTTATTTGTAAAAATGTTTTTGAATCATACTTCACAATTATATACCACTTTATGTTCGTCTTTCACATTAAATTCCAATGAAATATATTTATGTTTGTGCTTGTAATGTGACAAACTATGGAAAAGTTCAGGGGCTATAAATACTTTTATCTCCCATCTCTGCTTGTGAAAACTCAGTGCAGCTACTGTAACAGGAAAAAATGACTAAAAGGTATCAAACTGAAGTTTAGTCAGTAGATATGAAATTTGAAAAAAAAACAAAATTTACACTAAATTCCCTCACCCAACGGGAGGTTTTCAGTAAAGGGATGAAGTGCCAACAATGTTAAAAAGGGGGTCATTTATTGTTATCACTCAGATAATTCTTTTTTCAATGTGAGAGCAGGATTTTGTGTTTTCACACTCAATACATGTTTAAGTGCCAGAAGGATAATAGCAGGACTTTAATGACATTGGGAAAAGCATCAATCAATTCTTACAGCAGGTGTTATTTTGATACGGCTCCAAAGCAAACTTTGATGCCAGCAAGGTTTTGAAATGTGACAGCAAAGGTTTAAAGGCACAAAATCAGAGCATGAAAACAATGAATTCTGCTCCTTAACTGAAAATGTATGTTTAAATAGACATTAGGTTACACCCATATAATTAGTGACTTAAATATTAATAAGCATTGTTAAACCCCATTGTACAAAATCTAAAAATGATAAAAACAAGCACAGTGTTTCTAAAAACACCAGATTTCCTCCATGCACATACACTGTTAGAACATGCAAACATTTGGTGTTTTTTTTATTTTATTTATTTCTGTAAAAACCAAATGTACACCCCAAAAGATATGCACAATCCAGAAGTTTGGATCTAATGGGTATAAGCCAGGTGATCGTCTTAGACAGAGGTACATATCCTTTGATGCAATACAGACCTCAGAAAGTTCAGCAAATAACTGTTTCAGCAGTATGAAAATAGCTGAGACATAAAACATGTTGGTTTTAAAAAACATTGTTATATTTTCCAAAGAGAATAACACATCTCCTCCCATAAGGGATTTTCATTTGACATTAACATGGGTAAATATTGTGCATGCAAATACATGTATAAAGTTGCTATAGTCCCAAATAATTGGTTTCTTGTTACACTTTGTTCCTCAATATGTTTCAAGTCTTCTTGTTTGCATGTTTTTTTGTTTTTTAAAACATTTGGTCACAATCATGCTGAAGCCTGAATCAGTAGCTACAGAATGGACTGGGTGGAGAACTGGGGAGGTTTTGTTGCATAGCCCTACTTTTCTTGGCCTTCTTCTTCCTTCTTTTCCTTGTAGACCACCAAAGACAGGCTTTCAGAGAACCTGCATTCCATTCAGTCTGTTGCTGCAGATTCCTTCCATCTTGTACAGCCATAATAGGAAGCATATAAACCTGCCAATAATTTTCAAGATCCTTTGTCAGTTGAGATGCACAAAACAATTATTCTTTGAGTGTAGAGCAGCCTTCATATGATGTCCTGGTCAGTGCAAAGTACAGCTTTTAGCTTCAGTTCACAGGCCTCACATGAACACTTGAAGACAACACTTGAAACGCAGCTCCACCAGTGGGATCTCTGTGACATCATCAGTGGCGTTCTACATGTCCTTTCACATTTATTATGACCCTTCATGGATCACAACTTATCTGCTACTTCTACAATGGGTTGCATCACTTTACAATGGATTTTCCACATTAGTACAGCATATCTTTCTGACAAGTTCCATCAAAGCTGTTGGCTGCTTTATTTTTGTTTACATATTAGCTGTGTCCAAATTTTATAATCCATATTGATAAGTTAGAGCAGCTTTGCTAAAAAGGATCGCCACTGATTCATCAGTATCTATTCATATGTTGACAAATACCAACCGAGATTCCAAAAGATGTTTTGATACCACTTTTAAAATTATTTATCTTGATTCATTCAACCAGTTGTTCCTAAAATCTTAGCTTGCTTAAAAGCGTTCCATCATTTTCTTCAGTATATGATTAAATTCTTCCATTTTATTTTTTGGAAATAAGAAATGGGAAGTGTCCCATAATGGAAATAAAAAATAATGGAAATATAATTATCTGCTGCATATGAAAGACAAGAGCAACGGAAAAAAATATCAAACATTCCTATCAATAACATTCCTCATGTTATTGATAAAACCACGTGAGATGAGTTACACTGCTCCACTTATTAAAACACCATGACTAATGGAAAAATCTGATATTTGCATATAATCACCCTTTTCCACTTCCTTGTCCTGCTGGTGTAAGTGTGAAATGAGATGTCACCTTACACCACATAGGTAGCTAAGCAGCCTGATCCACATTTAAAGAAAATATATTATATGGACTTAAATAATTTTTATTTGTTATTTGTTCTTTGAAGATGCTAAAAGTGATTACATGTTTTACTTAGTTCTTTTGTGGGCCACTTTTATACAATCCAACATGAAAATAACATGCTTTTGTTGATAGTATAGGGAATAAATTTATTTTACTATTTATAATGGTGAAAGTCAAACTGAAATAAAAGCCCAATTATATTCATTTTAATCTAAATTATTCAGAAAAGGTAAGTGGTTCCATTGCATTCATCCTCTTCATCTTTATTATTGTTTTTCTTTTTAATCTTTCTCTGTAGCTAATTATTCAACTATTAAGACTCAACTGTAACTGGCATCACACATAAGCATGCATCATATTGAGTGGTAATTTGAACACAGCTAATAGTACCATTGTATTTTACTGTAATAAATTGATAATGAAAGCAGTGGCTGCAAGTGCCTTGGCATGATATTATCACATTCATCTTCTTCTGCTAGTTGCCTCCAAGGTCAACAAAGTAAATGAGTGAAGTTCCACATACAAAAAAGATATGCAAGAATCTGTGCTTAGCAGTTTACACACTTCAACACACACTAACAGAGCAAGCTACGTTCATTCTCTGTGCTCGGAGCCCTCGCTCAGACATGCTTTCTGCTGCCCAGTCAGACATCAGCTGACCCCCACATGGGTTTACATTGTGAACAAGACAGGAGCTTCCTGGGGGCATACTCTGACAGCTTTATCAAAAATACAGGTGTTTGACCAGAGCTACACTCTAAACATGCACACTATTTTACTCACATCAGAGTCCATGGTTTTACGAGGAATTAAATGCTCACAATATTGTTAATGTAAATTTTTTAAAAAAAGAAGAAAAAACATTTTTAAGGTCATTTGTCAATTCATGATTTTCAAGCGTACTGTAGGTATAAATGTTGCTTGCAGATAAGGCTTTCTGTGCAACATGTTTTCCTGCAGAGCTCCATACAAAATAAATAAACTGTCTATTCTGGTGTGGATGCATTACAAAAAAGTTGATGTTGCATTATTCTCTACGTTATATAAATCTAAAAGGATAGGCACTTTGTCTTAAAACATTCCAAACAAAAGAAAATCTATAAGAAATAGACCTGAAACAATGGCAAACTGTAAACAGTTCACTTAAAACACATCAGTGTTATTACATGTTATTCAACAAATGGATACAACAGAAGAAAATCATTCACAATGAACTTCTTATAGAAAACACACAGGTCAGCTAACCATGCATTGCTTTGTAAAGGCTGTAAGAAAGAAGTATTTGAGAAAAACAGTAGTGCCGACTGTCAGCCAGCATTCATCTGTTCAACTGACACAGGGAATGTTGCAAAAGATCCGATGTCATTGTGGAATGGTGGAGTTGTAAACTAAAGAGCGACAGTTTGTTTTACAGTGTTGTATAGTCTGAGGTTCTCTACACTGATCCTCTGATCTGCTATTCTGTCTTCTTCCCCTGACTTACAGCAAGTTATTCTGTTGAAACCACCATACTTCCGCTGCAGCTAACTCAAACAGAGTGGTTGGTGATGGTTGGTGGTGATGAAGAAACCTGGAAGAGGAAACGTTGACCAGTGAATCATTTTAAACACAGTCATCAGGCTAACATTATTGGTCCACAGCTGCTTTAAGCACTGTATGTCTTCCATTGTTGAGAACAGTGATCTCCTGCTGAATATTATGATGGTGTCTGTAGACCAGCATGCAATGCTAATCTTCAAGTACCTGAAACAACACTTTATAGTAATTCCAATTATCTACAATATTTCATTAAAGGCTGCACTTTGGTGTAAAAAATAAGTTAAAGAAGGGCATAACTGTTGAAGAATTGTTCTACTTCTATCAGTTTATAGTAAGGAACAACCAAACTTGGAATTTCTTGTTACATGTTGCATTAGTTTGTAGCTATTCTCCCAGATCTCTTTTGAAGTTTTTTTTTATTCAATAACATTTTGTTCCTTAATCTGCAATTGTCACAACAGCACAGGAAGAACCCCAAATCACTCCCATAGCTGGCCCACAAATTAACAAGGGTGATAAGTAAGCCAAGATTCACAGAGAAACTGACTTTAAGCATAATTTAACATATCTGTTTGACCCTGTATGTGTCTGTACAGTTAACAACTCAAATTCCAAACATTTCTAATGAGCAAACACATCATTTTAGTTGCTATTAGGTCACATGTGGTCATGCATTTAAAAATGAAAAAAGGTATTTAAGCTGAGTTTTCTATGACATTTTTGAGACTTGTCTGCGGTTCATTTTGGCAATGAAAGAATGGGAGAGAGAGAAGGAGATTCAGTAGATAACAGGAAGGCTAGACAGTTTAACACCTGAAGTTGCTCTTTTTTTTATCAACCCCTTTTGTATTATGGGACATTTCAGATTTGGAAATGTTGGCAGAAATCTCAGAGTTGAGGTAAAGATCACATTCTCTTAAGGCATGGAGAGAACTCTATTTTTAAATTCTAAGTGATAATTTAACATGCTAAAGCCATCTTACAATATCAACTCAAGAATAATTTTGTTTTTGTCTTAAAATAGTAAAATCCTGTTTAAAAGTACCTGCTTTATCACATGACATCACTGCTGCTCTTGATATAAATAATTAATAATCACTCACAGCAGCAAGATGAAAAGAAATTATTTTTAGTGTTCCAATCTTATGCAGAAATTGGAAAGGGATAAAATCTATGTTGGCAGGTCAAGGATTTACCAGAGAAGATGATTTTAAATCAGACATAAAATTCTGATTTTTGAATCTCTAAGCATGACCTTCTCTGTGAATTCCCTAGCAGCTCTAATGCGACACAGCTGAAGCATTTCCACTGTCTGCTTGTTAAGAGTTTCTAATGTACATGGTTGAAATAATATAAATTTAAAACATCCAGGCTAAACAAAATGTTTCCTGTCAAATAAATTAGGCTCTATTAATTAATTTTTCCTCATTAGCTGACTAAATATCTTTACACACTGATTCAAAAAAAGGTTGGAATCATACTGTGAAAAATCATGCTCATGCTTGGACATTGTTTGTGGTGTTCCCCAGGACTCAGCATTGGGACCAAAGTTGTTTATTTTATACATAAATGAAATATGTAAGGTTTCCAAGATATTTAATTTTGTTTTATTTGAAGATGATACAAACATTTTTTGTACAGGTGAAAATTTACGGCAGCTTTTGATAGAAATTAATTTAAAGCTACAGAAATTGAAAAAGTGGTTTCATATTAATAAATTATCACTAAATAAAGATAAAACCAAGTTTATGTTATTCGGGAATTGTGAAGGGGATAGCAATTTACAAATAATAATTGATAATGTGAATGTGGAGTATTGATTCGTTATAAGCTGTGTTGGAAATCTCATATTAAATATGTGTAATCTAAAATAGCTAGAAGTACTGCAATTCTCCATAATGCTAGAACATTTCTAAACTCCTCTGCCCTTCATATTCTCTACTGTTCACCTATTTTGCTATATCTAAGTTACTATGTGGAAGTTTGAGGCAACACCTACAAAACTTCACCATTATGCACATTACAGAAAATAGCCATCCGAATAGTTTATAAGATTTATTTCTATTGTCATACCAGCAATTTATTTATAGATTCTTACCTCTTTAAACTCCCAGATTTGGTAGAGTTTCAAACTGCACAGTTTATGTACAAAGCTAGAAACAAACTATTACCAGAAAATATTCAAAAATTGCTTACTGATAGGGTGGGGGGATATGACTATAGAGAAAACCTCAACTTCAGAACTTTAACTGTTCGAACAACAATGACAAGAATGAGCATCTCAGTCATTGGTGTGAAGATTCTGAATAAACTCACCAAAGAGTTGAAGCAAAGTCCAAGCATGAGGTATTTTAAGAAAAGCCTCAAAATGGTTATTATAAAGGGATGAACAGGGGTGATGAAATTGGCTGGGTATTACAGCACTGTGGATGACTTGGGCAATTGGTGTATAGGCATGTGTGTGTAAATGTGTGTGTTTGTGTATATAGTTATACATTATATATGTATATATACAGGTAGATGTGTATGTGTATACATAGGTGAGTATGTATATTAGTGTGTGTGTGTTATTTTCATCTGGTTCAGAAACTATTTTTCTTTAGAAGGGATATGGGAAATGGGAAGATTACTTATGTTATGAATTACTGAATGGAAAAGGGGTATGATTATATAAGTTAAACTTCATCATGCTCCTTTTCAGGCTCACAGTCACGGAACAAGTGGAGTATTTATATGTATATGAGTATGTATATTTGGTAATAAGGTGTTGTATTTACACTTATAAATATGAAAGTCTTACTTTGTTATGTTTTGTTGGTGAAATGTCTGTCTGAAATAAAAAAAAAAATCATGTAAAAAAAAATTATCAAAATAACACGCTGGTATTTTGTGGTTAGCATACTAAAAATGTCTGCTCAGAGACATCCTTCACAGAATTTCAAGATTTCACTTTGCATGAATACTTGGGAACAGTGCAAGTTCCATAACTAAACAGAACCAAGTGGATTCATCACCAACATGAAGAATAAAATGGCTATTTGAACCTGTTAAATCATCATTGAAAATGGGGATCTGTTATAATTGCTGACTTATGGAAGGACAAGTTAGTGGAGCTTTAAATTTTAATAAAAGAACTATTGGTCAAAAAGTTAGCTACATACACACACCACAACTCATTTTCTCCACAATGGCAAAAGGCATTATGTGTAGCACAACGGCCATCATGAGGGAAACACCCAGGTCCCTCACTGAACGCTACGTTTAAATAAGACAAAATAAAGGCTGAATATACAGCTGGTCTGCATAAGTCTCATCTAAAACTGTAAGACTCTTATCTGTTCAGGTTGTAGAGTATTATTACTAGAACATGGAAAATGATTCTCCCATTTCAATTATTCTTTCAAGCTCAATATGGTGGTTTCGACAAAACACTGAGGTAAAAAACACCCTAACAACTGCCAGACATATGTGTCTCCTTTTGGAAAGGAAATGTTTTTTCTCTTTCATTTTAGAATGCCATGTGAAAAATCACCTTAACTTTCTGAGCTAGAATACAGTATTAAACACAAAGTGACCATGTAAACTAAAGCCTTCAGAAAAGCTGATAAAAACCCATCATAATGCCTCAAAAATGCATTAAACAGGTTGGTTTAAAGCCATGGTAGCACCATTCATTCCCATCTACCTTCTGTACCTCAGTGCCCTGTATCCAGTGCCTGGGCTGGTGCTGCCCCCTAAACTTAAGTGGTACCCATTGGGCACACTCGGATCTACACCAAAAGTTGGATGTAGGGCTCCCATCATTCGAGGCAGTGTGGTCCGGGGTGACTGTTCGGCACTAGGGGTAGGGGACAGTGATGCCACATCCTGGAAGACATCCAGCTGGTTCTGGAAGCTGCTGTAAGGACTTCCCAGGGCATCACCATGGCCCTGGCCCAGAAAGGGCTCTGAGCTGATACGAGTGACAGGGCAGGGGAAGTAGTAGGAACCACTATGACGGAGGGTGTTGTGTTCCGACAGGCCACGGCTTAGTCGGCCAGGACTCTGAGAAGCCTGACTAGACACAAAGTGCACTTGAGAAGGGTATGCAGTCTTATATCCCACCCCAGGCCGTGGGGTGTGTGGGACTTGTGGGAGCTGCCGGCGTCCACGGCTTAGTGTGCTAGAACCGGATCTTGATGCATCTGGGCTGCCTTTAACCAAACCACTGCCCTAGGTGAAAATTGAACAAGCAATTTGAAATGACAGAACAATGAGCAAAATATGCATGAAAAGAAAAAGGATCAACAGGAAGACAAGGACAGAAAGAAACATACATTAAGAGGTGAGAGATACAACAATGATAGACAGCAAAGTTGAACAGAGAATACAAAGAAAATACAAAAAAAAGAACAAACACCAATGAAATGGGAATGACGGACAAAAATTCAGAAAAGGATGGAAGGAGAAAGTGGGAAAAAAGTGAAAGCGAATGAGAGACTGTACTAAAAAAAGACAGAGTAGAAAATGTCTTCAGACAATAACACCTTTCAGATCACATATCCTATCCAAACTCTACACACCTTCTATTATATGCCTTACAAGCAGCTGAAGATCAGACATTCCATGCTGGGACCTTTTTACTCAGGCCAATCTTCCAATTATGTACCACACACTTTGGTTCTGTGATCCCAGCTGCATAATCAGGAAGCACACATGGCCTGCTACTGTATGTAAAGCGACATATTTGTGGGTGCATGCTTAAGAGAAAATCTGATCTGAAAGGGGCTAATGTTTGTAGTTAAAAGGATCCATGATTAGTTGCAATAATAGACTTTATTTGAGAAATATTTGTTTTTGAACAAGGTAGTGCTTTTTATGTGAGTATATGAGCAATATTTTGAATTATTAATGAAACTACCAATCATAATCTCCGACAAGGAGTTAGTACATTCTACAAAGATAATCAATGAATTCTAAAGGTTATGTTACGAATGGCTTTAATGTATCCAAATAAATTAGGAAAGTGTGCCTCCATCATCTGTTCTGTTCCAGTCAGCTGCAGCCTCCTACCTGCTTTTTGCTGGTTTCCTGCTCCTCTCGGTAGGAGCAGGCGGCAGTAGCAGATTTGGGACAGCAGCGTTCCCGGCTGCAGTAGCGGTCACAGGAGTAATAGCGTTGCTTGTCTGCTGAGGAGTGATGGTGTTTCCTTTCATGGGAGCGCCCACGTTTATGGGCTCGCTCTCTGGAGGCAGCAGGTTCATATGCTGGCTCTTCTGGTCCACCTTAAATGAGAAGAATATGTTTATTTATTTTATTATGACATATTAACCTACACTACAACAATTTATAGCAGCGTAAATATGCAGGAATTACCACAATAGCTAAATTTCATCTTTTGTCCAAAGACAAGTAAGGACAAAAAAACCAAACACCTCAATAAACAATTCACAGAACAAATACAGCACAGGCCCCCTGTCTACTTTTGAGACCATGACATAAAACTTGTCTTTTTGATAAAGACTAGAGTTACTGGCTGAAGGCAGCTATCTCTGTAGCTGTGCTGCCATAGGTTTAGGCTGCTCTCACTCTGCTTTTCTCTCCCTTTATGCATTATTTTTAGTTACTGTTGTCATAAATTTTGTGTACCCTCTGATTTTCTTTTCTAGGATTACACACCTGATCCAGAGAGTCTGTGTTTAGCTGTGTGTCTTTCATTGACAAAGCTATTGTGATATACTATCACTGCTATGAATTAATTTCTCTTTCCCAGTGAAAGTAGTCCTGGTCCAGTCCTGCCATGTTTGTGTTGTAATATGGCTTGGGATTAAATCATACGAGAATAGGAGTAACATAAATGCACTGAACTTAAATTATTTTTAATTCATTACCTTTAAGATTTCAATAGTTTTAGATTTTAGTACTAATCAGTAGTTTTGATGGGATTATTTTTGTTGAAGTCTTTTTCTGATAGAAAAATAAAATATCAAAGAAAAGTCTAAAAGTAGCGGGAGACCGTTTTGCACTTGACACAATGGGTCAATCCACTGTTTTACAAAGTGATCTTCTTTAGAAACAACTTTCTGTACTGTTTGCTGACTGACCAGCTGAGTTGGGAGGTTGGCCCCCAAAAGGGGTATCCAAAGACCCTTGTCTCTTGTCTTTGTCTCGGTCTCTGCGGTGATGGCAGTGATGGTGGTGGTGATGGTGATGTGTTCTCTCATGACGAGGTTTCTCCAGGGTGTAGTTCCTAAGGTTAACCTCCTGGGGCCGCTGTGGAGCTACAGTGGTAACAGAGCGTCTCATAGAGCTAGCATCACGACCAGACTGAAGGAGCAAAGAAAGAAAAGGATGAGAATCACACCCTACACAAATTATTTCTGTGGCACTACACATTTCATTACATCATTACATTTCCATCTCATGCTCCCACTATTTTTTATTTCCTGATGATCAGTATATATTCTGCATATTCATGACTGCAGACAGGTAAATACATTGCGCCTGCTAAGAATCCTAGTTGTGCCTGCTTTGTTGATCAGCTTTGTGGATCAGCTTTGTGATTGCTATCAATTTGCACCAGTTTTCATACGCTCAAACCTCTTAAAAGATCAGTGATGTATTCAAAGTATTAACTTGATGATTATCCATTTTCTGTACACCCTTGTCCCTTAGTGGGTTATGGAGGGTTGCTGGTGCCTATCTCCAGCTAACATTCCAGGCGAGAGGTGGGTTCACCCTGGACAGGTCGTCGGTCTGTCGCAGGGCAACACAGAGACAGAGAGGACACACAACCATGCACACACAGACTCACACCTAGGGAGAATTTTAGAGAAATCAACTTGACAGCCATGTTTTTGGACTGTGGGAGGAAACTGGAGTACCTGGAGAAAACCCACACATGCACAGGGAGAACATGCAAACTCCATGCAGAAAAACTCCAGGCTAGGAATCAAACCCAGAACCTTTTTGTTGCAAGGCATCAGCTCTACCAACTGTGCCACTGTGCAGCCTGGCTTACAGCTAATGCCATCCTAAAAATTAGTTCATGAGAAAACTAAATATGATTAAGAAAATGAAAGGTTTCTACAATACAAAACAGAGAAAAGAAATAAACGTCATGTCAACATACTACATGGATGTCATCTGTAGACTGATATTTCTGGAATAAATCAAATCAAATCAAATTTTATTTGTATAGCACATTTCAGCATCAAGGCATTTCAAAGTGCTTTACATAATTAAAATAAAAACATGTGACGCAAACAGTGAGAAAGAGAAATAAAAAGAAAGTAATAAAAAGATAAAAAGAAAAGATAAAAACATTAAAAAAAAACCATCAAATACATTGAAGACATCAAAACCCACACTCTAATCCTAATTTAACCATAAGCAACTCTAAACAGGTGGGTTTTAAGTTGAGATTTAAAGGCACCCAGTGTTTCAGCTGTTTTACAGTTTTCTGAACTTGTATTATTTTTTATTTAGTATTCAAGTTATCACAAACTTAGTTTTGTCAAATTTTGGGCTTTTAGTAACTGGAACCTATAATCATCAACATTAAACTACTTAGAATATTTCGGTTTAATATTTTATAATAATTTACTAACACTCTGTGAACACAACTATTAAAGCTGTGTAAACTGAAACATGTAACTAACCATAACAGACTATAACTGAGATGTACAAAACAGACATCTGATCTGCATCTATAAGATGACCTTCAGAAAACAAAGTCAGGTGTTAGCCTACAATGGGCATCCTGTACATCTCCTGCTAAATAAAATGCACCTTAGCATGTGCTGGTCGTAAAAGGTGATAAAACTCCACAATAAGAACGTTTTTTGAGAAAAGGACAAACAAACACTGTCACTGCAGAAAAAAATCGTAGATAACACTAGAGGTCATAGCAGAGGTTATAACAGGATTTGAACAAGTTGAGCACAAATTAAAAAAAAGAAAAAATAAAGACAGGACATTGTAAATGACTGCTGTGGGGACCCATGACTCTGGCTGCACTCTAGAGTTCCCATCACAGTCCAGCAGGCTGCTTCCAAAAGGCCAACTTTAATTGAATTGGCTGAAGGATTTCCTGGCCTTCGTTCCAAAAGGTGAGAAAACGAAGACAGCAGGTCAGCATGCTCTGATATCTTCCATCCTTTCATTAATCCTTCACTGCAGATTTCCCTCTGTCTGTAACCCAATTACCATTCAGTGAATGTTGAGTCCAGATCCATTTAGATCAGCTATTCAGTAGGCAGTCGGAGGAAAGCGTCACTGAACCAATGGCTGGCAGCTGGCCAGGGTTTAATCACGTTATTGTACACTTCTCTGCTGTGAAAGCAGGCCAAACAACAGCGCTCCATACTTGAACTGCAGAGAGCACTTTAAAGGCACAAATCAATCAACAATGCTCAGGAATGAGCTGCTTCTTATATTTCTATGGATGTTTCAGCCTGAGTTTGAAGAACACGTCAACTGTTCGCATGCCAACTGAAACATAGAGAGGCTTCAAGGACAGGTTAATGTGTTAAGATGTGGTCAAATATTCAGCATGTCATCCAAAAAAAGGTTCAGAGGCCTGCTTGTTCATTGAGATCAGGTTTCATGACAAATAAAGCTAGAAAAAACTGAGATGATGAAAAAAGGAGAGAAAAAAGAAAAATATTTCTAAAACAGACACAAACATTTTAGATTGCACACAAACGTCTGTGTGTTGAACAAACTTCTGCATGTCATTGGTCCCCAATATGGCAGTTTATCAGGAGCAAACATTTCCAGTTTGTCTGATCTCAACGTTGAAATCCAGCATTCATATGACGGAGGCAGAGGTCAGCCCACAGTGGACAGATATTACAATCGGACTGCTGTGAATGTTCCCCTCAACATGATAATGCAAATGCTGCAGTTTGAGGGAGTTGAAACGAGATATGACTGCAGGAATAGAGAGGAAGTCCAAATATGGCTTCATGCAAGTTGAATGATGTTAGTGATTATCTTGTACCACAGACACCATGATAACTTCTTATGTATGTATATATCTATGTATATAAAAACATAGATACATAGACGAGCCCTGCTAGAACAGAAGACCAAAGGATAAGAACGGGAGATCTGGGGTTGTTTTAAAGACTTTACTCTATATTTTTGGACTAAATGCAAATCCTTGTGTGTTTCAGTTAGATGTTTTGGCTTCAGAAGGATTCTGTTCACCAGTTTGAATGATAGAACAGAAGGTCGTAAAGAGTTGGTACTCCTGAACAGTGCTGAAATACTGTATAGTGTCTGTCAGAGCTGCTCTTTTTCTGCACTGCTTTGGTAACTCTTCTTCTGAGGTTTTGTAGGAAAGATGGTAAGCTAATGTTTTGAAATTGTTTGAAAGCACATTTTACAGTAAGAAATACATTTCCATGAGTGTAATAATGTAAGTTTTTATGGGGCTGTCCCACCTGCTTGCATAAACAGATCAGGATCAGTTCATAACTAGAACCTTTAAACGGGCCCAAAGTGTGCCCGTTGGTTGTAACCCACCGACCTGATTCTAAAAATTAGCAATAATGCTAACAATGTAGTCAATAGTATATGGAGAATCAAAAGCATGTTGACTAACATGGGCTTACTCCATTCAGAATGCAAACATTAGTGTATAAGCTAAAATTAGCCAACATGCTAAGGCTAACATTAGCATTTCTATGCCAATGAATTGCTATGGCAGGCCCCAATAAGTTCATGATGTTAACATGAACGATTGTGGTAAACGTAATAATTTGACTCCTATATATGCAGTTATCCAGTCATCAGTACCAACTGATGTCTTTTGTTCATATTTGCTATGAATAAAGCCTGTAAGCTGATATAAAGCTTACAGGCTTTATATCAGCCTGTAAGCTTTACATCATCGCTATGATGTAACAGCGACTATGTTCATCATAGTCGCTGTTCTATGATGTAACAGCGACTAGTCAACTTGACTCTTATCATGTTGAAGTCGTCTAACCCCTATTTCACATCTAGTATCAGACCCTGCATTTAATGTTGTTCTCCTAAAGCCCAGAAAAGCTGACTGCCCCAAGAATCCCATTTATTTCCCAAAACAAGAGTTAATCTAACCTGGTTTGCAATGAGTTTAAACAAAAGCTGAATAACTAAATAATCAGCTCCTAAATAGTGAATTTAGGAGCGTATTTAATCAAACATGAGACAGAATACTGTAAGCTCAAATCATAATACCGCTGGAGTATATCTACACACATTCACTGCAGTTGAGAACATGAGGAAGAGCTGTTACCTGGAGCTCCACGTTGAGCCGAGGCATTGAAGCAGCCCTGCCCTGGCTCTCCAGACCTGGACCAGGGCCTGGGACTGGGACTGTGCTGCTGACACTGTTCAGCCCTACTGACTCCTGGACATACAATAAGTTCCATGTTACTTCCTGCATCAACACTTCTTTTTTATAAGATGGAAAGCTTTAGGGATATAATCATTAGAGTTTAAGAAAACTCTGTCATTTTACAAATGATATCAATGTAGGACAATCTGCTAGTATCTAAATAAGATAATAGGAGTGCAGCATCGCAGCTTTATAAATCACTATTTTTAATAGAAATGATATCTCTACAAATAAAGTGTAGTGTGTGTTTTTGTAGGTCATTCTAGAACTTGCTAAAAACTAAATATATTTTTATTATGGTCCGACACATTAAAACCTAAAACTGAAAAAGGCTGTGCCTTGTATTTACTAAATGTAGCTATGTGTAAGGGAACCAGGTTTGTTATGGTTTATTGTTTTTATAGACTCTTTAGGACATGCATGTTGTTATATGTTGCATAATGGGATTAGCCCGATGGCTGCACGTTTGTCTCTGCATTACCTGATTGACAACGTTTGATGTGTCCACTGATGGGCCTTTGGATATGGTTCTCTTTGGTTTGGGATAGACCCCCTCGGTGGGCCTCTCCATCCCAGTGGAAGGTACTGATTTATTTCTGGGGTCATAACCTGGCCTGAACGATATAACGGCCACAGCTTCAAATCAAATTACATTTTAGAAATTATTCGCAAAATATATTCCAAAAGAATTTGAGGTTCCCACCATATCTAGACAGAAAATGCACATTTATTGTGTTAACATGTATTTATTTAACCAACTGATGCAAGTTTTTAGAAAGGAACTGTGAGAACTGTGAGGTGTGGAACTTACAGCATCCCTCCATTGTTGATGGAGTTAGAGCTGACCACTTGACGAAATGACTCCAGGCTTTGCTGAGATTGAGGAGCACTGGGTGAGCCCTGCATGTGAGTCAGAGGCAGCAATGGCTTAAACAGAGCTTCGACCTTGCACTGTGGAGGAGAAATGGATGGCGACATGCTGAGGACATTCAGAAGCAGCAGGCAAAATATTCGTGGACCCAGGGAAAACAATGTTCCTTTGTGTCACCTAAAAGTGGACACTGGGGGTAGAATATTGTCTTTAGAGTCATGCATTCAGACATTGTGTGTGATAACTTGTGAATCCAGAAACAAACATGCATCTGTGAATGTGCAAGTTCACTTCCTGTCTAGTTTGAAGTATTCAAGGTTGTTTTGTGCTTTAGAAATGTCAAATATTCTTTTGTAAAAACCCAATGAGCAGCCTATGGAAACACAAGTACTGAGGACATGAGGGCACATGCACTCAGGTTTATATTGTAGCATCCAATGTAAACATGCTTCAGTGCATTTGTGTGTGCATTTCTGTGTTTTTGTGTGTGTGTGTGTGTGTGTGTGTGTGTGTCTAATAAGTGTGGAAGTTGCGCAGACATTTTACCTGGGGGTCAGAGTTGGCCATCTGCTGCAGCCTCCTCGCTCGATTCTGTTTCAAGTAGTCAAAGATCATCAGTGCTGCGTAAACCTTTCCTACCGTTAGCTCATTGGCTGAGGAAGTGAGGAGAAAAGAAATAATGTAAGAAGAGAAAAAAGAGGCAATTCTAAAGACCTAGTGCTTCTCTTTTTGATCTTAGCACATTTAATTAATGGTTCAGGAAATAAAGCTTTTTGTTATGTTCATAGCGAGTTATTAAAATAGATTTTTCAGTAAGAATACGTATTACAGCTAAACTGAAGTAAATGCATCTTTGTAAGCACTGTATGAAATGAATATTACTTATAAATAGCAGGTAGCTAAAGCAACATCCAGATCATCAGTGCTCCGTAAACCTTTCCTACCGTTAGCTCATTGGCTGAGGAAGTGAGGAGAAAAGAAATAAGAAGCACATCTTCTGATTTGACAACAGTTGTGAAAGGTGGTTGTTTGGTCTATTTTTAGGGAGAAATTGACTTGTTTGAACTGATTTTCTTTAGATGCAATTCAGGTTGAAAAAAAAATTTATAAATGAATTATCTGTAAAAAATCTAAAATAAAAATATAATAATATTCTTGCAGATCTTAAATTGTCAACAGATTGACAGGAAACATGAATATTCCAAAACGAGCTGTGAGCACCTATTAAGCAATCAGACATAAGGATTAGACCTCCCTGAATACATTTAATGTAAAGTGTATTTTAATAATGATGTGAACTCTGATCAATCACTTCAAACCTTTCTTTGTTTAGCACAAATAGTAAATGACTTGTACTTGTGCATTGCTTTAACAAGTCCAGAGGACCCCAAAGTCCTTTACACTACACTCAGCCATTCACCAATTACAACACACACATTCACACACTGATGATGGCAAGCTACTGGTTAGTAGCCACTCCTGCCCTGCGGCAGTCTGTGTCGAGGCTGCCATGCACTTACACCACCGGCAGGTCACCCCATCAGGCAAGGCAGGTGAAATGTCTTGCCAATCTGTCTTTGTCGACAAAACGACAGATGGAGCAGGAACTGAATAGTAGTTTGCGTGACAAACTCCTACCTCCTACCACCATCACCACTACGGTGCAGTTCAGATGAAAAACAGATTTATTAGCGGAAAATCTCCAGAAAAAAACAACAAGTTACAGTATGCTTATTGCATAAATTTGCTGAATCTTAAGAAAATTTGAAGAAAATTTTGATTTCCACTTCCCATCATCAGTCCATCCAGCTATCAATTGTCTATACCCACTGATGATCAATGATCATGATCAATATCATCTTCACTGAAACTATCAACTTATCCTCTATCAACTTGATAGGAAAGTTGATAGCTTTCCTATCAACTTATCCTCTACACTCAGTCCCAACCTGACAACTCAATGAGCCTTTTCTCCCAGGTGCCTGATAAACTTTTACCTAAAATCTTGTTTCCAATTCAGGAGTTCTAATCAGTTATATTCCTCTACCCAATCTGTCCTTTATTTAAAAAAAAATAAATATGTGAACTAGATACTGAGGAGAGCTAGTTTAAGGGTTAAAGTCAATAATCAAAGCTTGTTGTGGGACATAAACAATCACCATTGTTTCTTTGAAGTGAAGCTTTCCTATATTGCTGCAGTATATCTGTGTTCCCTCTTGAAAGATGTTCAGACCATATTTAATCTTAGCCAGCAGTGAAGGCAACACATTCATTATTACATACATATTTTAAGTGTTTTTATGCAGTACTGCACAGAAAACGTCAATATCCAATTGCTTTGTCATCTCTGCATAATTGTGCACATAAACAAGAGTATGCATGCTCTCACATTGTGAAGCAATGCTTTAGATAAAATGGTTATTTACAGGTCAGAGCTGAACTTGATAGTTAAAAATGAAGCAGGTTACTTACGTTTGTGTGGCGTCACCAACAAATCCATGGTCTTCTGTGAGAGGCTCGGCCAAACTGTGGACATTTCTTTCCTTAACTCAGCATCCATTAATCGCTGCAGGACCATACCTGGAAATCAAAAATAAATATAGAATTCAACCTTCTAAATGAACAAAGGAAATGAGAATAAAAATAACAAACCTATTCTATTAAGAACAAATGGTAGACACTATTAAAGGCAAGGAACTACTAAAACATCTAGTTCACCAGGCTTTAATGATATGTAATATCTAAGGATGCTCTGATCAGGTTTCTTGCTACCGATTCTGATCACCCATGAGGGCTGATCACTGCCGATCACCGATCACTGCCGTTCAGTTTTAAGGCAGTGCTTTAGTGTCGTTTATAGCTCATTTTATATAACACCTTGTTGTTGGTGGCACTTTTTGTATAGATGTTTGAGTTTATCTGACCTGAGGCCAACTTGATCTCCAGCGCAGTGCGAATCAGGCCCATCAGAGTGGAGGTAAAGTGAACTGTGTTGTCATCAGCGATGGGCATGTTCATCTTGACAAGACGCTGTGCAGACAATCAGGTGACAGAAGTAACATTATGACGTGATAAAACTTCCACATCAAAATATCCAATCCACTCAGAGAAATCAATCTGTGTGCTACTGTAACTGAGTCTTTATTATTTATTGACAGATTTTATTACTACTATTGCTATTCTTTTTATTTATTTATTTATTTTTTTTGTAATTATACAATTTCACCCAGACTCAACTTAGCACACAAAAAGTCTTCTCCATGTAAATGTAAAGACAAACTAGACATTCACATTCATTGCTATTGGCTACATTATGCACTATTTTGCAAGTCGAAGTGCACTGGTGCAAGACCGACATTGACCAAAAAAAAGGTGAGAGAAGGCATGTAACGCATAACCATGAAGGTGCCTGGACAGTTGCAGGAGCTCGACTCTGTGCTTACCACCCTAGCAATCAACAACTAAGGAGTTGAAGAGACTGAACATGCTGCAGATGTAAAGTGGCAGCTACCAGTAAACAGTGTCCATTCCACCAAGCTGGGTCAGCCTTAGCAGAGAGATTCAGAGGTAGTTTTATACAACACTAGTGGCATCACTAGATGCAGAAAACAGACATTATAGTTGTAAGAGTTGAGCTCCCCCGAACACAAAAAAGCATTCATCTACATGTTCTAACAGTGGCAGAGAGAAGGAGAAGACCAGAGAATGAGGCGGGAATGACGAGCTGAGGGTCCAATGCACACACACACGCATGCACACGCACACACACATACATACACACACACACACACACACACACGCACGCACGCACGCACGCAGACACATACACATGATCAGAAGATCACCAAGCACAGAGAAGATTTCAAAGAATAGGAGTTACAGAATGACAAGTTTGAATACAAATTTGCTGTGAAGGGTGTCAGGTACCTCAGTTATGCTCTTGTGATGTCCATAAAGATGTTATTAGATTATTTATTTAAACTCAAAGCTCCACAATGTAGCCAATAATTTTTCCTGATTTAGAATAGAGTTGAAAATATCAACCATGTCCATGCCCATTACACAGGCACGCTAAAAGAATAATGGGAAAATAATGAAATGAAAGTTTAGAAAACAATACAGTATTCAACCTTTTTAATAAAACATAGATCAGGAAGAGCTTTTTTTTTAGGTAGATGGAGGGGAACACATGTACAAATGGGCAAAGGATGCTTTCTTGACTTTTACAGTCAGAAGTCAAAAGATTATTAATAATAAGCAGTTAGTAGCGAGTATTAATGCCGAAATTTAACAAAAGTTAAAACCTGGAGTCAGCACAATTTCAACCTGGATTTTTTTAATTGTTCAAAAATAATAATAGTGTGAAACAATATGTGAGATGAAAATCAAACAACAGAGACCACTGTCACTAGTTACTTCTATCCCAACAGAAACAATATCATAAGCTTACTTAAATTGGTGGCTGTTGCTGCAGTGAGGAGGGGGGAAAAAGCAAAACAGAATCAATAAATTATAAGTTGGCACACTGAGGGACAGCCTGATAAGTCAGTTTCTACTTTTTTCTGACTCCTTAAACATTTAAACTACTATACAACACGTCCATTTTAAACTTTTTCATGGGCAGCCATGGTTCTGATTTCTTAATCTAGTTTCCAGCTCTGCATGAAAGACAGTGTGTTCCCTGTATACTAAAAAAAAAAAAAGATTCAGGGAGAAGAGACAGCTCCTTTATCCCATCTATGCTCAGGCAAAATGTAGGACTACTCCTCAATAAATTAGACAGGGAGGAAGCACTCACCCAGCAATACATGAAAAAACAGGACCATATCCTGTTGCCAACTGTGAAAACTCAAGAAAAAATACGCCTCACATTGGAAGCTGAGAATATTCTTGTAAATAGACGTCTAGAATAACCCTGCCTTAGAGTATGTATACTGGGTTCAAATCCAGATTTCACCATCACAACAAACCATGTGAAGGAAAACCATTTGCTCAGCTATATGCTGACATTGCCATCCTCCTTCACTGAGAGATTACTGTTCTTAGAGCCATAATGGGAGGTGTTGGGTGTTTAACAGCCAGCCTCTTTCCTGCTGGCCAGGTAGCACACACCTTCCAGAGTCCAGATATTACAAAGGACCTTAGAGCACGAGCTCACCAAAATCAATATTTCCAGAGATTTTACATCAACAGTACAACACACAGAATGAGAAACTTCTAGATCATCAGTCTTTGTTTGGGAAAATATAAAAATCTACATTATGTGACCAAACTGCCTGGCATGTAGAGACATGGCATTATTTGGTTTTACTCTTGTAAATATTGGAAACAGCTGTTAAAAAGATCCAGGATTAGTTGAACATGATGACCTAAATATGTTGCAATATTCCTATTACCTAAAAAAATGCTGTTTATGATATGACAAACTCACAATTACTTCAAAATGTACATCTTTTTTAAATATTTTTCACCCACGGAGGTCGCCATCTTTTCACCGATGGGTTGATGACGCATAAGGGACCATTTTGTACTGCAATCTAGAGTAAACACAGGAAGGCTAACTTTACCAGAGTAGTTGTTTATCATACTGCATTTGACTGGTGTAATTTTAGATAATGCCACACTCTGTCACTATTGAGTGTAATTTAAAAAAAATAAATAAATAAAAATTGAGGAGAATCTGGTGAATTTCCCACATGAAAGAAAGGAGAGCGCAGTGTGAGAGCCGTAGCGGAAAACAACTAAGGACTTAATCTGTTCCCTGGACATTTCTCCAGAACACTTTGAGTCATTTATACCAGCAGAACTGACAAAGGCTCTAACAGGTGATGTTACCTTAATGAGCTACAAAATAAATGCCGTGCTGAGACAGGCAGAGCTGGACGCTCTTTCAGATGCTAACAGGAGCTAGACTGCCTGCGGAACATCACCGATCCAACTGGACCCATGGAGGTCCAGTGTTGCTGATACCACCACACTGGACTCTAAGCAGCACAGCTGTTGTTGAACTGGACACAGATCTATAGACGCTGGGAGAAACATCAAAGACAAGCAGCGCTAACAGAGCTGTACTGGAAATACCTACTGTAAATAAAGACAAATGCATTTGGGTTCAGATACAGTCTAACTTGGGGTTCCTTTGCCTAAATGTAATATCCAGATAGAAACCTAATTTAATTTAGCGGTGTATTATCATTAGAAAGAAATAAAAAACAAAAGGAGCAAAACAATGGAAGGGAATGAGTAGAAAGACAGAACCACAAAGAGTGTAAAAGAGCCCAGACAAACAGCACACACACACACACACACACACACACACACACACAAACAGCCTAACTGAACATACACATGTGGACACACACACACAAACAAAACCTACAGTAGTCCATCTAAATACAATATTCACCTACTGGAGCAAATGTTTACCATAAACATTAGAAATACTGTAACTGGAGTTCGCTTAGTTAAACCACTACTGAACAACATCAGCTCACACAGGCAGCTAGCTGAACAAAACAGTAAAGACAGGGAACAAAAGACTGGGGCTTACACCAAAAAGGTATTAGCACAGTAGCAAAACAAAGAACAAACATGGAGCACTGCAGAGCACGTCACTGGGAGAAACGCTGTTTTTGCACAGGGAAAAACGTGGAAAGAGAGTAGGGTCTACCTTGTAGGCGACTCTTGGTGGACATTTCTTTCCCAAACCTAAGGGTGGGGGCATGTGTAGCAGCATCTGATACATATCGGAGTACTTGATACGGCCACTTCACAGGGTTGGGGGAAAAAAATAACAGAATGCAAACAGAGAAGGATCGGGAAGAAAAATCAACAGGAGAACAATGGAGAGGAGAAACAGAAATCTGTTGTCAATAGATTTCCTCAAGTGAGATGTAGGGTGGATGCCATCCTTGGCCACTGTGTTGGGGCACACGGATGCATCACTGTAGAACTCAGGGTTCCTGAGAGGAAACATGGAATGGCAAAGAGTGAGTCTGGTCAGAGAAGGAAGGGGGAGGAGAGAAGAGGGATGAATGGGTCAACCCAACACGCAGGATGCTGATGGGTTGGAAGAGAAATGATAGCATTGTATTGAGAATGTCTGCTCTGGCATGCTTGCAGACATTCCACTGGTACTTCAATCAGGGTGCATGGAGACAAAGGTTTCAGTGCCAGCCTGACTTGTTCTGTTTCTAATGTTGTTTTCATCATGGATATGGTTTCCTAAAACACCTCCATAAAGCTTCTTCAAAAGGTCTCTGATTTGAAAAGAAATGATTGGTTTCACCAATGAAGACTTTCAGGATTTACCTATGTGGCATGGTTAAAAAGAAAACAATTCTAATACATAAAAGTTTACAGACAAGAAAGCTGGCAGGCGGCATGTTGAGACAATGCCACAGCTATGAAAGCTTTGTTTCCTCTTCGGCATCATCAATCAAAGCCAGACAGTTTGAAGAGGTGAGTGCTAGTATAAAGGTGATTTCATTGGTGCACAGCCATTCAATTAAAAGTCTCTTGGCATAGAGGTACACAAAGCACCCTAGTGATGAAAATGTCCGGTATTTGCAAACCTTGTATGCTACCCTATTAGGGCAGTTCTTCCCTAAGCCAAGGGGGGGTGAGATAACGCGCAACAAATTGTACATATCCATATAGGAAATCCGTCCGCTGCGGAAAAGAACAAGCACATACATAACGTTCAGGATACCTTCAACTTAATCAGTCATCAGTGGGCTCATTGCATACAATGAGGAACGAGGACTGAGAATGGAGCTTCAATAGACCCCATTGCCACCAATAGAGATGAGAAATGAGATTAGGGTGATTCTCTCCACTTATACTGAGAAAACTATGTGCTGCATATCAGAAGAAGCCAATAACATACCAAGCAGCTGGGTCATACTCGGCCCAAACTCGAATGAATTCATCAAGATGATGAGGCCCCAGGATGGAGGAGTCTCTGGTGAGGTACTCAAAGTTATCCATTATAACAGCCACAAAGAGATTCAGCATCTGGAACACACACACACACACAGCACTGCTCAAAACACTTCTGGTTGCAGTAATTTCAAAACTACTGCCATGAATGTTGATTAAAAGGAAATTCTTGTTAGATTAAGCCTCTGTAAGCATCACCAGACCTGAAGATCTGATTTAGTCTTTGTCTCCCTTATGTCTCCAACAAAGGCTAATCTCTGAAAAAGCTTTGATAGTCAAAACTGTTTACTAACTGTTATGTGCTTCAGGCACATTATAATTATTTTTGTCTATTTTTTTCTAGATTGTTTTGTATAGACTGTAGTAGAATGACTTTTTGTTAATATATTCTGGAGTTTGGATAATTTCTTATTTTTGGTAATTAATTTGATTACTTTTATTTGTGGCACTGTTGGTCTGCCTATAAATACGATGGGTTTCGACATGTTTGAGACCCTGCCCTTCCACTCACTCCACCACCACAGAGGATGTGTCCTGATGCGGTGCGCGCACATCTCCAGTCGCTGTAGGACGCAGCTGACGTCTCCAGCCTGCTATGCGGTAGTTTCTGTTAGCCTTTGTTTGTTTGCTTTTTCGTTGTGATTTTGGCCTGGTGGGACCAGTTGTCCTGTTTTCGATCTTTCTTTGGCAGTATATTCTTTTTTGTTTTAGTCTGGTACTAGCAGGGGCTTCGACAGCCATGTAGAGGGTCGGCCCCCTGCTGTACCGTTTTGTTCTTTTTGATTGGATCACCAAGTCCAACTTTCTGTTAATATTTTGGGGGTTTTGTTTTTCTCTTTTTTGGGACACGGGGAACTGAGGGTATTTAACTCTCCCTTTTTTTCTTCACAGAAAATCAAAGCAGCTGAACCAAAAGTAAAGTTCAAGAGAGTTTAATAATATATATATATTTTTTGAACCCTCATTCCTGCCTTGTGTCCTGAAATGTGTTGTGCCCTTGGTGAATGTAACACCAAATCAGTGGTAATCAACTTGTACAATGACATAACAATTATCACAGACAAATTTTACTTACAAATATACATTGACACCTTGATGAAAATGAAATTATTACCATAGTGTAAAGCTATGTAACTATGCATTAGGAAGACTCACTGTTCCGAATTTGATAAATACTTATCAGATTGTAAGGACTTAAATCCTCACAGCAACAATTTTTGTGCTGTGAGGATTGATTAGGTCACTAATGTCACATCTTAGAACTTCACCAGAGTGTGTTTATCAGAAAGAAAATAACTTTGATATACGCTGAAGATCATAGAAATGTACAGAACATATAGATCTGAAATGTTAATTGGTTAGTAGAAGGAAGAGGAAGATGAAGAGGAGGAGGAGGAGTCAAACAGGATCAAATTAGATGGACATTTTCAATCTAGAGCAAAAGACTTCAAACTCCAAAAACTACCTGTAAAGCTTATTATTAAAGCTTATTCAAGACACATGGTTAAGCTTACGTTATGACATTTATTTATTTGGATTTATTTAAATTACTTTTAATTATTTTATGCTCTTTAATGACATGTTATTTGTTGCAAAACTGAACAAGGTCAGTATTTCATCTTTTAACACCCTTAAACTCTAAATATTAAATAACACAAACCTGACAAATAAATCTAAATCTAAAAACACTAAGATTAAAAAAAAAAACAACTACTACTAGTATCATCTCTAGAAGTTCAAATGAACTGTTTGATAAATTGATGACAGTTAGATGCTGACCAGGAAGGAGCAGAGGAAGATGAAGGAGACAAAGTAGAAGTAGGCAAAATCACTGCCACAGTCTTTCCCACTAGTCCCTGACAGCTCATCACAGGGTCGATGACTCAGACACGACAACATGATCTCATGCCAGGCTTCTCCAGTTGCACTCCTGATGTCCAGAAAAGGAAAACACAGGGAGACAAAGATTAACCAACATCATAACCTTCACCTCTGACTTGTGTGATTGCTTCCAGGAAGCAATCACACTTGCTTCCAAATTATGTTTTTTTTTTTAATTTATTTATTTATTTATTTATTTATTTATTTATTTTATTAGAATTTTATTTTCTCTGCACTGGTACATTTTCTTTCAACTAAGTGTCAAAACAAAGACTAAAAAAAAATTAATCCTGACCTTTTTTATTCTATCTCAAAGGATAATCATTCTAATCTTATATTGCACTGAGATGACATGCTAAAAAATCTGAACTCATGCTACTTTTCAATTACTCTGCCTAGTCAATCACTCAGTGTGGATGGCATTAAATTGGCCTAAGATAATAAAGTAAAACACATCACAGCAGTGACCCAATAATATTGATACTTCATTTCATTCCATGTTTGGCAGCATTGTAAATGCATGAAGTGTTTATTTGACCACTTGTGAGCAATGTAATCATAGACCACGTATAGAGCATTAAGCTTCCATCCCTAGCCAGTCAGGTGATCATTAAGCATAAAAATGAGTCAGTAATGTCATTATAAAAGTTATTCCATAATGCACATAGAACTCTGTGCATTCCATATTCTCCATTCCGATAAACATGCACAATACAACAAGAGGGAGTTTTAAGAAGTGAACCACTGATGTGAAAGGACTCAAAGTTTGAGGATTTATAACTACTTGAATGCAAGTCCCTTTCAAATAATTCAAATAAATATAATTCAAATAAAGCTTGTTGTATTCAGTAGAAGGAGACCTTCACAACAAAGTAAGTTCTGGATTTCTATTTGTTTCTGTTGAGGACACATAATAGAGAAATATTGACATGTGGATGAGTTGCCTGTGTGGATGTGGATACAAATCTGATCAGAGCATTAATGTTTCACATTTCTTTATGTTTAGATCCTCACTTGATGTGCTTCTAATAGCCCAACATACAAGGCAGATGATGAAACAGTATTTTATTTATTTTTTTATCAGGGAAGGGTTAATCTTTGAAAGAAGGAGGCTGACCTCAAAATAATCAACAAGATCAACCTAGTTTCATTGAATAATCATAATTGTTGTTTTGAACTTTCTATAAATCACATATTTGTCCATAATCTTGTAAAATTTCCCAACTTTATTCAATAACTTTGTGTTCCTTCTCATTAACCATTTAACAATAGTTCAGTTTATGATATCTCCATGAAGTCTGCTAGGCCTGAATTACTTTTTATAGCATTGCAAACTATTTACAGTCTAAAAGTGTGAAACTAGCATTGGTGAAGCCACCAACAACAGTGACATGAGCCCTTAATGATCTAGAGAAAGTTATGTTCAGTTTTAACATCACAGTTTTAACATCTTTGTTTCATTCATGTGTCTAGAAGACAAAAGATTGTTCATAGATCTGTAAGAAGATAACCCATTAGGCTGCTTTCTACCTGAACAGAAGCATAAGAGCCTGGAGAAAAGTGCGGAAGTTGTTATGGTGGTTGATAGCTGTGTCTTCATTCAGCTCAATGTTCCCAAACACCTGCAGCAGAAACACTCAAGAATGTATTAACAATATCATGTTTGAAAAAGTCAGATGTCAATATTTCACTCAGAATAACTTCCAAAAAATAATAATCTTCATCGATCGCTGCAAAACAGCTACACAAACCTGCATCCCAATGATGGCGTAAATGAAGAACAGCATGGCAATAAGCAGGCACACATATGGCAGGGCCTAAAGGCAGAACACACAGTTATTCATGTTCCCTCTGAATTATCCCATCTTGATTTGACTTAGCAAGAAGTTGTTGTTTAGGACTTTGTGACAACAGGAAGTAGTTTGCAAGGTACAATGTGGATAAAGTCTGACCATCTTATGTTATGTGAGAGCACCTTGAAAGACTGGACAAAAGTCCAGAGCAGGATGCGGATGGTGTAGCCCTGCCTCAGCAGCTTGATGAGCCGAGCTGCTCTGAAGAGCCTCAGGAAGCTCAAATTCAATAGTCTGTCCTGTAATACACAAAAGCACATCCAATGTCTTTAATTTTATAAACACTCTGAGCAAAACTGGTCAAAACATTTGAGGGATCAGCAGCTATGAAGTTGTGTGCTCAAAACATTTTTCTGGAACTTCATCTGTATGACTGATCAAATTTCTACCATAGAGTGGATGGGGAGTTTTGTGAGAGCCTGTTGGTGTGTTGACCAGAGTCATAATGAGACTTAGAAAAAAAACTCACTCTACACAACTTATTACAACATTATTGCTGACTCTTGCCAAGTTTCTTCTTTTTGACAAAGGGGACTTCTTCCCTCTGCTGTTATCCTGAAGCTGTTCTGGAAGGGTAGCTACAAGGACTGCAGGTAGCTACAATCTGAAAGACACAGGCCACACTGGAGATGGGCATGAAAGACCAGCTACTACCTTTGGTCTAGTAGAAGTCAACATTAAGCTTGAGTATTAAATTGCTGGAGAGAAAAGGTACTACACTATGCTGGCAAAGAGTCAGCATCACAAAGTCACTCACCGTAGTCTGGACATGTTCAGGATCAAGTCATGGCAACATCAGTGACAACAATCAACATCAAACGTTGGAAGAAGTGGTGGTGGGAGGAGGTTGGTGGACAAACCAAACGGCAGTGAAATAAAAAGAGAAAGAAAATGAGAGAGAGAGAGATAGAAAGAGAGAGAGACATAAGATGCAGCAGATAGGAGAATATCATACAATAACAACTGATACTACTCAACAAATACACGTGTTAATCATCAGTATAAAGAATTTGGTGTCATAAGAGGAATGAGTAAATCCACCGCTGAAAGCAGGTCAGATAGAGCTCAACCAAAGACTAAATAGCTAACATATTTTAGAGTAAGTTTCTATGCATCCCTCCTGCCACCACACAAACATCCCCTTCCTCTTCTGCTTTACCAGTCAGGCTCTCTTTGGTCACACAGCTGTCTTTGCGAATGTGCCGTCTTTGTAGAGAGCTTCATGTACAGATCTAGTTCATTTCACTGGCCGGTGTTGTAAAGTTGTTCTCTGAATACAGTGTTGTAATGTTGACATGCGGCACTGAGAATGTGGAGAGTTGTGTTCTTACTTTGATTTCAGTCACCAGGATGTCAGTGATGCTCCCCAAAACTGTCACAAAGTCAAATACATTCCAGGCATCTTTTAAGTAGTTCTGAGGAACAAAAGGCGGAAATTATAAGGCTCAAATTATTTCCCAATAATCTGAGAGCCAACCTTTAATAGATACACACCAGGGGACCAAAGGCGATGATCTTGAGAATGCACTCCAGAGAGAAAAGAGTGGTGAACACTATGTTCAGGTACTTCAGCATTGCTTCATAAAAGTCCGGAGCTCCATGAAACTGGGAAAGCAGGACAGAGGGAGCAGCATAAATATTTTTCTCCATGAACTTATTCCAGATTGTCATAGCTCGACATTGAAAAAAATATGCACCTTACCTTCATCATGAGTACCACAGTGTTGAGAGCAATCATGATCATAATGGAGTATTCAAATGGAGCTGAAACGACAAACTTCCACATCCTGTACTGGAAGGACTGTGTGTCCTCCGGCATGTAGCGTGTCAAAGGTTTTGCATTTATGGCAAAGTCAATACAAGCCCTCTGCAAAGCACAAAAACACTCTTTATATTGATCTTTCCACAGGTTTGTTCAAACTCACAAGGTATGAACAGTAAACATTCATCCCTGATTGAACTGATTTCAACTGCTAAGGTATAGAACTGGCCAACATAGACAAAGGCCAGTTTTATGTAAAAGTATTTACCTCCTTACATATTTCTTCTGTTTTTGTCCCTTTGTCAACTGAAATGTTTTAGATAACCATTTTTGAACAGACAAAGAAAAGAGGAAAACAAGTTTTAAATAATGATTTATTAGGAGAATATCGCCCTATATGAAAAAGTAATTCAAATTCAATTCAAATTCATCCATCCATTATCATATGCCCTAATCCCTACTGCCAGCGGTCAACAGGCGAGAGGCGGGGTCACTCTGGACAGGTCGCCAGTCCAAATTCAAATTCAGAAATACTTCAATAATCCCAAAGGGAAATTAAATGTTGATGGAAGTCATATTATCTAAGAAGGACTTTGACTGAATTCAATCTGTTGTTGTATAACAGTCATGAAGAGGATGCTCAGGGTTTCTCCCTAACAAATCAACAAATGCTTTGTGCCATTTATGAAAAGTGGCAATGAATTTTGTATATCACTGTGAAAATATTAGAGTGGTCAGTATAATGTCATGCAAAAGTATCTCAGTTTGATTTCCAGACTTTGACTGGGCCATTCCAAAACCCTTATTCAGAGGTGGGCTTGCTGGTGAGCCTGAAATATTAACCTTGGACAGTGTGTGTGATCATTGTCATTGTGTTTTTAGTCAGCAGAGGTTTTAGACTTGGATTACCTGCCCACCTACATACCCCCTACAGGATAGCTGAATCAGAGCGAGACTTTACTGATGCTGTTGGAGCCTTTAGCAAGATGTGCTTTTATAAATTACCTTTAAAAGGACATTTAGTTGTATTGTAGTGAATTAGGTTTAAATATTTTTACCTGAATTTGACTCATTCATGTTTTTAAACTTTATTTGGAAAGTTTCAGACACATTCCTCCTTCTGCACTCCTGAACATGTCTTATATACAAATGTGTGCATTGGTGAAACTAACTTTGACATGATCATATAAGAGAAACTCACAACATACCTCATTCTTTTCCAAACTGCATTCAGACAAGGCCTTGTCTCCTTGTTCTTGGAAAGTGATAATAATCAAAGCAACAAATATGTTGACAAAGAAAAATGGAAAGACCACAAAGTAGACCACATAGAAGATGGACATCTCTATGCGGTAGCCAGGGCTGGGACCTTGATCTTCAAAGGTAGCATCAACAGAGTGTTTCAGAACACTATGAAAAGAAAGAATGGTAGGACACAGTAAAACACCTCCTGACTGTGGCTGCCATGTAATTAAGAGAATTTTACAAGCTATTCTATTAACATAAGGCAAGTGAAGCCAAGCATCTTAAAGGAAATTGAACACTTTGGACACTTTTCATAATTTTTTTCAAATTTTGCATCAAGATAATACTTCACTAACTAAAATGACAGGTTTCAGATGTTGGTTCTTTAGTCAAGGATGCTTAATTGCACTTTTAAGATATTCAGGATTATTGTGAAAGAAAATTTAAATCAGTTTGACGTTTTTGAGATTCTGTCTTTTGCCTATATTTGACTATATTCTTCTGGCTTCATGACAGCATCAGTTACCAAAAGAGCGATTTATGTTATTTGTAGTTATTATCATTCAAACAAAATATGTCTAAAACTTAAAAAAAAAAAACGTTCCAGTTAGAGTAGGTGTAATTGAGTCTCTTGCATTTAATTTTGCATTAAATGCAAAATGAAAAATTAGTTTTTACTTCCAACACGTTATATTGGGGGTCGGTATAACTTAAAGAAGACAAATCAATTGCACTTACGTTGGCCAGCCCTCCCCGGTTGAGACTGTGAAGAGAGTTAGGAAGGCCCAGAGTACATTGTCATAATGGAATTCATATTTTTTCCACTCTCTTGGCATTGCTGCCACTGTTTCTTTGTCGTAGTCAAGAAATTGTCCTCTGGAAGATAGAAAGTGGTGACACGTGTTAAGCAAACACACACCAAATGTAAAGGGTCTGGCACGATATGAGAACATTTAGGTGTATCAGACTGACTTGCAGTCTTTCTCCAGGGCTTTGGACTCATCAGTGCAATAGAAAAATTTTCCCTTGAAGAGCTGAACCGCAATAACAGCAAAAATGAACATGAAGAGGATGTAAACAATGAGGATGTTCAGCACGTTCTTCAAAGAGTTGACCACACAGTCAAACACGGCCTGGGGACAAAGAAAACACGTTTAAAGTCTGCATCATCCTGAAAGTCTACTTACAGAACAGCTGAAAGCAAACAGCGTCTTTGTGTCTGTTAATGACCTCATAGAATAGGAACACAAGGTTTACAGTTAAACCAGATATTTAAATACACTATATTAACAGACACAACCATTTTTACTATTGTCTAAAATGTGTGTGCGTTTGTGTGTGTGTATATATTTTCTGCAGTTTATTTATGGGCTTGAACATGAAAACCCTTTTAAGGAGGGAACATTTTGGTCTAAACTGCTGAATTTCATACACATACATATTTCTGCAGGCACAGGTAATGAAACAGAAACACTTTAGAACCTTGAGTTTTGGCAGACGTTTGATGGTCTTGAGAGGCCTAAGAACCCTGAGGACCCTCAGTGACTTGATGGTGCTGATGTCTTTGCCTTTAGTCCCCCTGTGGACAGCAGAGTCTGTTATACACTTATCACAAATAAATTAGATACAGTTAATCAAATTATTTAATTCATTTAAAAAATTATTTTAAATAACAAAATAACAGTCAGCTCTGAAACATATGAAATTAAAAAAGAGCTTAGAGAAATTTGAAATGTGGAGGAGTGTGAAATGTTTTCAGATCAACTATGTAAGGGAAGCAGATGGTAAAAACATTTTAGCATACAATGCAAGACACTTTATAAACACACGAAACACTAAACATTAGCAGCTTCTTATATGGTCTGAAATGTACAGTTATTATGTTTCTGAACTAACATCTCTTGTAGTAGTAGATTCTTAATATGAGGATTGATCACATGATAAATATTTTTAATGAATTTCAAAAACAAACTGAATGCAAAACTTTAGGTTTAAAAACATGAAAAATGTGACAGATTGTGTGTTTTTGTCCTGGTGAGAATCAGCAACGTTTCAGAATAAGTTCCTGTTTCATCACGACAAGCAATGAAAATATGAACAATATCTCAGCTTAACATTTGTCTTACTTCACTTGGTACCACTCTAGTTAATTCTGCACAGCAACAGATCAAATGACACAACTGTTGCAATAAAGTCCAGATTCTCAGAATGCAAAACTAATAGTTGTCCTGCTGATGGATTGTCTCTCCTGAGCTGTGGGTCTCTGCAGCTCCTCCAGAGGTACCATGGGTTTTTTGGCTGTTTCTCAAATTAATGCTCTTCCTGCCTGCCTGTCAGATTAGGTGAACAGCCATGTCTTTGTATTCATTTCCGTTTTTAATAATGGATTGAACAGTACTCTGTGGGATGTTGTTGTATCAACCTTCCAAACCTCTCAGGTCAGATCGTAGCTGTAACTCTTCAACAAACTTCGAACCAAAACTCCAAAAAGCGTAAACAGGACTCCTATTTCTTCCTCTCAAATGATGCTCTCACATTGTATTGCTTTTGTGGTTTGACAAAATAACTTTTGTAACAACTTTGGTCAGCAGAGGCATGTTTCAATCCAAAGCTCTGCTTTCCAGGAAAACAAGTTTTACATTGAGTTCATGGAGCTGATCTGAGCAGTAGTATGATCAGGGGAAGGAGGGTTAGGGAGGGTGGAGTCAGAATGAAGGGTGGGCTGGCATAGGGGGGTTCCCCACCTGGTCACAGCTTGCTGCGATCTACTTGGGGGAAAACAGTAGTAAAACAAGGTACAGCACATTTATGGATGCTTTACACACACAAAATAAAGCACACATTTGAATCAAATGACAACACTACATATGGTCTATTTTCTACAGAAAAGCAAAACATTTTATACTTTGGTTTTTAACAGACTGCTGGTTGAATACATCCAACTAATGCGATAAAAAATTACAAGACCCAAATAAAAGCATAATGTTTAGAAGCAGCTTATTACAAAAAATACTAATCAGAAGTGTTTTATAACAAGCAATTACTCTACTCAGTCAGTGTTTTGTAAATACATACAGCTATGAATGCGTTTACACTAAACAAAAAGTTAACTAACAGCAGAAAAAATGAGTTCTCCAAGGCTCTAAATAAGAGTAATTAAATGTATCAAATATCACAAACATCAGTAATTTGTTAATGAACAGCACTTAAAGTCAGAGACAGCTCTTCAGCCTGTTGCATGCACTAAAAAGCAGAAGTGTGTGTGCTGCACCATTGGTTGCAGCAGGCGAGAGACTCACACTTTTTCATTTACATCTTTGCAGTTTTTATAGGAGAAGAACTGCATGGCATTTCCTGACAACATGCATTGTCAAGGAATGACGGCCCTCAGTCAAACGGTAATTGCCGGCATGGAGGTGACCAGAAAGCAAGAGGCTGTATGATTTAATGTTGGCTTCTCTTTATGTTATGTTTTATGTAGGCTTTTAAAGCTGGAAATTTTATCTCAGGTTCATGTGCTTTTATGTCTTATGAAAATGTATTTCCCTTCTTAGAGATTCCTTCTGCTTTTGCCTTTTTGCCATTTCCAGATTTTTCAGATCATAAAACAATAATGACCTAAGTAAACACAAAATCAATTTTTTTTTAAATAAGAGCTTTTCAACTTAAAAGGAAAAGTAGTTGTTGCATGTCTTTTAGTACATGCAACAAATCCACTTGACACACTGTGAAAAAGTAATTTCACCCTGAACCTGACAAGAACTGCCATTATGCACAAGAAAACAATTACAAAGTACTTACAAAATATCTGTGAGAATGTAGAAGTCTATTCACATTATTATGAAAAACACTGAAAATGAACTTATGTTTTCATTCAAGTGGAGCTGCAGCGACAGGACATGCTGATGAAAACGGCTCTTTCAAGAGCTGCTGCAACATGTAGCCAACAAGCAGGTGATGTGTCCTTCTGTAGCACCTGGTGCACTATGGGAAAATGACTTTTCACCAAGCAATATGGCAGCTGAGTACAAGGAAATATTTGATGGAGAATGTGATAAGAGTACATCCCCAGCAACACAGCACTCCAAAACATCCCTGCAATTATTCACAAGTAATTTCACTTCATATGCAACGTCTTACAAAACAGAAATAAGTCAAATGTGGATTAGGAAGCAGTTCTATGTTGAACTGTGCTGTTTAGTTGCCACAATTATTAGCACCACCAAATAATTATTATTTAGAAAGTGTACCAATAAACACTTTCTTGACACAACCTTCAGGGCAATGGCTGAAGGAAGATTAGTGTTTTCAAGAACAAAACTGAGAAATGTATAAAATCCGTTCTGTCCTTTTTCAGATAGGGAATACTTTTTCGCAAGAATTTTAGCTAACTGAGACATATGCAAAACCCTCATTTTTAGAACTTATTGAAAATATGTTCAATATCTATAGAGGATGATATCTTCCTTGAAAAATACTGTTTTTGTTTATGTAAGACGCAACATATCAGGAAACTTCTTGCTTTTGCAGTGTTGGTCATGTATGCTTCCTTCTCACATACATAATGACAAACAGGCAGAGTGAGAGAAGTAGAGGAGACATTACCCCATGAAGCTCCTTCAAAGAGATCCCGTGACAGAAACAGGAAAAAGGTGCATGTCAAAACTGTTACACATACTGACACACACACATCTGTCAGTTCCAATCACAGTCAAGTCAGATAAAAGAGAAATCTTTTCTTTTTTATTTACTGTGAAACTATATGTAGGTTTAGCAGAAGTTCATAGAATATTTAGTACATAAAAGTTGAGCTCAAACAGTTTCATTTTGAGCAATACATCCCTGAAATCATAAGGCGGTAAAATCCTGTATGCCAGTGATCACAACAATGCAGTGGATCCAACTTAAAAACATAAGCCTTATGGAAGCCTGGCAATGCAAGCAGAATCCCATCTAGAATGAGTCCAGAATCAACATTAAAAGCTATTTCTGTAGAAGCAGTTTTTCTTAATTTGTTGTTATTCAGCAAGAAGGTATGAGGTATTACATGATGTAGAGATATCATTCATACTCCCATTCCATTTAAAATTATTTACTTAAACATCTTTCCTGGCTGATTCAGATAAAAGTACAAATAGGTACATCACCAAAGAATAAAAGCTGTTCTTTCAGATCTCAGTTACAGTTAAATGTCAAATAATGGCTTTCAAAGTGAGCAACCAGAGATAAATCACAGATATGTACAATTATTTGCATCGTTATTAATTTACATGGATGAGATTCAACTGAAATGCATTATGATGGAAATATTTGTTGTAGCATTGATCAGCTTGGATATGTAGGTCATCATAAACGAATGAACTTCATTTAAAAAGGGACAATGTATAACTCAAACATTTGATGCTCTGTACCAGATCATAGCAAAATCTAATGGATACACAATACAACAATAAAGTTTTCGATCACAACACACAGACACACTCAAGCCCATTGACTGGCACAACACACAGTCATGCAGTTAATGTTCACATACCCGAGCAGTTTTAAACAATATTTTCAAATTAGATTTAAAAACTCTCAGAGAGCTCCAGCTCCTCATGTCAGTAAGAGATATAAAGGGATGAATGATGGGACTTCTCAGTGGTCAGTGCCACCAAAACGGTTCATCTGTGAAACCTACAGCAGGAAGATGCTTTTGTGCATCATGACCAAACAAAATACTATTCTAAAAATACTAAACTATTCTTGTTCTTCTTCATAGAAGAACAAGAATAGTTGGGTACTGCAAAGTAGTTAGACTATAAAACCTAACTGTTTAATAATTTTAATAATGCAGTAGCAGTGTCTCATTAAAAAAGTGTTCTTTTTTAAACACTGCACATATCCAGGTGATAATGCTACTGCTTATGGAGAGTCACTTCAGCTCAGTGAGTTGCTCTTCGACTTGTGTGAGGACAGATTCCACTGATGTTAGTGTCATAGTTCTCACCTAACGGTGTTTTCTCTGCCGTGTTCTTAGATTTTCAAGATGCTCTCCTTTGCCCCTCCTAAATCATTTTTGTGCCAGCAGCTCATGGTAATCATACCAGATACTCAACAGTAATCTACAAACTAGAAGATCACTCATCACTAGCACTTTGTCTGCGCTTGTGCAACATATTCTAGACAACATTTTACCACATACAACTCAGATATGCAGTCATATCTGAGTTCTTATAATATAGTGCTTCTGCTGTATTTCAATTCATTTCAATTCAATAACAAAGGACCCTTAGTGTTTGTGTTTACTGAAAATCCCCACAGAACTCTTACAGCTATCAAAGCTATCAAAGAGATTGAGAAACCCAGGGCATTCTAAAAAAAAAACCCCAAAAAACAGAAGCCAATATACCTTGAAGGCAATATTGGATTCTTAAATTCTGTATAATGTGGTTTAATGTTGTAGTGTACATGTTCATTTTCTAATTTTACAGCAAATAGGTAGAAGCTGCTGAACTTACGAAAATGCAAATGCCACCAGAGCCCCACTGACCACTATGAAGTCCAGAATGTTCCACAGGTCTCTGAAGTAAGATCCAGGATGGAGAAGCAGTCCAAGATCCACCATCTAAATTGTTGACAAAAATGGTGTTTAATCAGTTTGGTTCTAATAAATTCAGATGTTTTCAAATTACTTTATTACTTTTTTCAACTTTTTAGAAATCTGTGCTTATTCTATATTTCAATTCGATTCAAAAATACTTTATCATTCCAAAGTGAAATTAAATAGTGATGTAAGTCATATGGCCAAAGTACCTTTAGAGTAGCAGTGGGTGGTGATGCTGTGAGCAAGAAGGATCTCTGGTAGCAGTCTGTCTGGCAACAAATCTAACGGGGCCTCTGACTGAAGACTGCCATATTATAACAGCTCAGTATCCAGGCAGCAGAGACAATATTCCATAGCATGTCCTGGATAACCAGTCAGTTGTCGGTAAGCACTGCGAATCCACCTCATTTGCTTTTGCAACTCTATTAAATTTCTTTTTGTGTGTAAAAGTTGAGGTGTTATCTAAGCTTTTGAGATGCTAATCACTTGTTTCCAGTTTTTGTCATGGTTATGTATAACAACTGTCTGAAAGTAAAAAAGTAACAACCAAAATCCTTACAGTTTCACAGCATCCAAAACCAAAGGCACCAACCGTCCAAATAATGAAACTATCAACTACCAATAAACAAACCAAGAATAAAGGTCTACAAAAAGAACAAACCAGAACTAACATAAGAGACACACTCCAACATGCTGCCACCACGAGATGTGCATTTCATGTTGTGATCATTGATTCTGATTAGGGGTATCCTGACATAACGGTATCAGAATAAAGAAAGTTGGATAAACATGCTTATTGAGAAAACACTTTGAAAATTGTGAATCATGTTATTTCCACTTTACAGTCCTGTAATATTTTGCATTGGTCTAATACATAAAATCCATATCAAATATACCATAATGTACAACAAAAGAGTTATGCATCCTCTTGCAAAGCACTATTGTGTCTTTGAAAACAGAGTAGAAAATGAGGAAGTCAGTGGTGGCGTCTTACTTTGATCACCATTTCGAATGTGAAAACCCCAGTAAAGGCATAGTCCAGATATTTGAGCACCTAAAAAAACAGACCATGTTGCATAAGTGTTAACACAGATGTGACACAATTATAGTTAACACAGTGTGAATTAAAATACAAATTGTAGAACAGATGGATCTGGAATTAGTGTACAGTATCTCAGCCCCACTGTCCTTAAAGGACACCGTTCCTCCTCTTTGGTCAGGAGTGATTTCAGCTTTACATGATCTTTTCATCTTTCACATTAGCCTTGCTGTTTCCTGATTATTTGTTTCTGCCATACACACTGGATGATCTTAAATGGTGATACTGACTGAGTAAACTGTTGTGTTGACACAGTTACTACCTGCAGCAGAGATTCAGTGGAATCAATGAGCATCATGAATTTCTGCTTCCTTCTGAAAGTCAATCACTTTTCAGGATTTTACTGAAGTCGGCTACTTTCTCTTCTCTCTACTGATGATGTGACCTGAGACAATGATGTTTCTGTCTCAGAAGAAACGAGATATAAGTCACTCTACTCCACCCCTTTGTCCTAATTTGTACTGTAAATCCAGCCCTCCATGTTGCCTTCATGTCCTCACAACAGGAGGAGCTTCCATCAGCTCCTGCTGGAAATCCCAGCTAGGTGCATGATTACTGTCACTTTGAATATGCAGAGATCATTGAATTTATTCAACCTTTAAATGGCAGTATCCTGTTATAGGCACCAGACATGGAGTACAGAGGTGAGCTCAGAAGTTACTAAAAAGAGTTATTCATTTTTTAACTCACTCTTTTCAATCACAAGGTAAACCTCCCACCAACAAAACAAAACCAACTAAAGGGAGCAACTGATTAGGTCTGTCTTACATTGTTGCGAGGGGCATTTGTCCAGACTGGATCTTCAGCTGCCAGAGCAATGCTGCTCATTGCGATAACAACCAGGATAGACATCTCAAAATACCGCAGGGTCACAATGTAGTGACATAACCGCCTCACCCTAAAGGGAGCGAGACAAAGAGACACAGTAAACAGCTGCAGCAACTGCTTGAAATTCTGTTTAAATGACTGTCATCCAACCAGGTTTGGTTCTGACAGGAAATGACATATCTCTTCAAAGACAATAAAACAATGTAAAAAAAAAAAGAGGGAGAATTTTGAACAGTTTGAGTAGATAATGTTGTGTTTTCTTAATTTGTAATTGCGCTTAATGTGTTTTTGAATATGTTGTGTTTTTTGATCTGTTAAAATGGTTTGCATTCGAGAGTCACTGTATGAACTTCTTCCACTTTTACAATGTCTTACTTTTTTTCTGTTTAAAATCTTTTCAGCATTTTAACTCATTGAGATACAAGGTTTTACTTCCCAGACTGACCTTTTTTAAGCAAACAGATTGAATATATTACTGCATAAATTCTGTGGGTGTTGGTGAGAGATAAGTGATAATAAATAAAGGGGAAAAAATACTAATATATTTGTATTGATAATGACAGCGGTTTTAATGTGCACACGAGTAAAATCATTTGCTGACCGTCATTGCTAAAATCATTCATGACAGCTGGATGGATTTGAGACTAGCTGCTTTCTTTCTTAGATTGTACCACTGGCTTCTATGTTTAGCCGTGTTTCTCTCTGACAAAGTTACTAATGGAGGGAGGGGGGAGAGCAGGAAGGAAGGAAGGAAGGAGGGAAGGAACAGAGGAAGTGAAGAAGGAAGGAGTGATGGATGGAGAGATGGACGGAGCAGACTGAGGTGACTCACGGGTTGGTCTGTCCAAAGATAAACATTGAGCTGTAAGGTAAGATGGGTCTTGGTCCAGAGTGATATTGATCCTTCAGGTTCTTCTCATTCATAGGCATTGATTCATTGTCAGTATTCACTGTGAAGACAGAGAATAATGATTAACACATGGCAGTTAGTTTAACATGAGCCAACATTTTACAAGACAACATAAAATCTCCAAACAACCACTATGGAATAACGAGGATACTTTGGAGAAATAAACCAATGAACTCAGGAAATAAATGTGCATTCTGAAGCCATTAGAGTACTAACTTTGTATCATAGTGATCTCTCCAGGTGTGGTGATAGTCACAGGGGGAATGCGGATGGAGGTCTGGCCTGTTCTTCTGACATTCTTCTGGTTGTCTGAGTCCTCTGGCTGGCCAGACGTTTCCAGAGAGCCTGGCTGCTGGGAAATGTCATCTGAGTCACCAAACCTGTTCCAAGAGAATCATGTTTATATTCCAGTGTTTTCATAACTCTGGTCACCTGAAACCTGACTCAGTAAGAGTTGATCCCTAAAAGAAAGAGCATTATTAGCTCACCACTACAGCAATTAGTGACATAAACAAGTTGTTGGTAAAAAAAATGCATTTAGGCATTAAATTGCTGTGATGATTTGGTGAAGTTGATTTTCTTATGTTCAAAGCTCCTCGTTTGTCCAGAACGAGGAGGGAAGGAGGTTTATGTAATTTGATGCCATGGTGAGCTACAGTGGTTCTGATGGCAAACATGGATCTGATCCTGTACTGACAAGGTGGTTGGTGGGTTTGTGTTTCAGATCAAGCTGTGAGAGCCACATTAACAGTTTTAACACTGTCAGTGTTAATACTTTTGATGACCTCTGTTAAGGTTTTTAACAAACTGTACAGATCCCTTCTTTCTGGGGTTCAGGGATGTTAAATGTGTCTGAATTTGAATTTTGTGTTGATCTCCTGCTGCTGACAGTAAACTAAATCAATAGCAGACAGAACTGAAGTCTGCCTGTTGATGAATAGTTGTACCTGTTAGTATTTGGCTCCTCTCTCTCAATTGACTCCTCTCCTTCAGCCCTGGACTGACTCCTCGACCCGTGTGTGTGATGCCTCCTCCTCTTGCCCTCCCTTTCCCCGTCTTTGTTAGATGATCGACCATCTTTACGGTGAACCCTGTGCTCGCCTCGACCTCCACCATTCACTGTCCCATTCCCCCCTCTGGACTGTCGATGTGAATGATGATGCCGATGCTCTCTCTCTCTTGTGCCCCCCCCACCTGCACTCTCATCCATTGAACTGTGATGGTGATGCTTTCTGCTCCTATCTGTGCTGCAGGACCTCCCGCTCTTCCCCTCTTGTCTACAGCTGTAGTCATGGTTTTTGGAGTGGCTGTGATGGACGTGTTGCCTCCCATCTTTCCCACTGTCACCACCGCTGTCATTAGGCTCTTCTTTCACCTTAGCCCGCCCTCTGTCTCTGTGGCGGTGGTGACGGTGATGAGAATGAGGCGGAGCAGACGGTGGATCAGCAGCAGTCTCTGCTTCCTCCGGCGTGCCCGGCTTGTGACGGTGATGTTGATGGCCTCTCACCAACAGCCCATCGGAATGCCCAACAACTAGGGGCCGGTCAAGGTGGGTCTTCATGTCAGGCCGCATCTGAAGGCCAGAGGGGAGGCGGACACACTCCTCGGGATCATATAAGACCTCGCAGCTCGCCTGATTGTGCCTCCTCAGCTGGCTGGCTTTCTGCTCCCAGACAGACATCGTCTTGACTGACCTCTGCTGCTCATTGCTAAGTAAAAAGGAAACCAAAGATCAAAAATTAAAATAAAATAAAAAAAAAAAACATGACCACTGAAACACTGATATTACATAGTAATGCACAATATAATTTCAATTCTGTTCTTGTTTTTTTGTAGACAAAGGATTTACAGTTAGCATTTTCAGTGAAAAACAGATTTTCATTATGAGTCTTTATGGTATATAAACTCAAAAGTACAACATTTTGTAATCCCATGATGACACAAATTGTATTTTAATGCTGAATGATTGATAACATGTGCAATGGGGCTTTGAGCACAGTGGAAGACTAGTACCAGAGATCCCAGTCTGCTGTGGAGAGAGCTGCTCATGGTCATGGCTGAAGTTCAAGCATGGTTCCATTACCATGCTTTGATACACAACCATTTGAAATGTATTTTCAGATTACAATAAACCGAGGAAGTTGTATGCATGCACCTTTTGTAGTTAGTTCCAGTTTCCCCTGATGTTACAGATACAATTCCAGGTTAATATGCCAGTAATAGAGCAGATGTCAATCTGTTCACAGCACAGTCTATGATGGCAACTGAAAAAGGTCAAAATCCAAGAAGTTTCAAATGGAAAACAAGATGAACAGAAAAGCCTGAAATGTGTTATGAATAAAAGGTAGTTCTGATTTAATCACATGGTCTGTGACAACATGGATATGTATGTTTTGGCCAACATCATTGGCCAACTTGTGTGGAGACAGCTGGGTTTTTACCTCAGGTAGTGATGGACTGGGGTGCAGACATAACTCCTACAGCACAAACACATAAAAAGGAAGCGATACTGAAATACAGAGGGGGGAGAGGGAGACTTGAAAGGGAAAACAGAGATTATACATAAAAGCACAAAAGAAGACAGGGAGGGGTTCCATTTCTGAAAACTAAAAATAGGATGGGCAGCATATAGCAAAAAAAAAATAAATTAAAACAGAAAATATGCTTTTTTCTTGCTCCTGCTTTAACATTCATTAATGTTCTTCTGCAGATGCTTGAATATGTTGTAGGCTTCAAGGGAATTACGTTAGTCTGGTTTAAATAGTATGAAATAGTGAACAGCTAGTTCATGGTAAGAAGCTTTACTTCTTTATGTTAGTTATGGAGTACCTCAGGGTTTGGACCAATTCATCTTACATATCTGTTAACTTAAAATACATTTCCATTGTTAAGGTGATGGCCTTTGTTGTTTTTTTTTTTTTCTTTTTTACTTTTTGATTGTGACAAGATAGAAGCAACCATCTTTACACCAGAGTATCAAATAATTGTGTGTGATTTTATACTTCGATCATGTTCGAAATAAAATAAAATAAAATAAAATAAAAATAGATAAAAGACACAAACAACTACTTAGTCAGTCACTTCATCTGAATGGCAACATCTTGTTCTCCAGTACAAATATAAGGATCCTTAGTGTACCAGGACATGTCCTTTAAATCTCATACTAGACAAACTTATGTGATTTATAATTTCTTTCACAAATTAGAAACCCAAGATCCAAGAATGCAGAAAAACTATACCCCATAAATGTGTTATTTGAATGCTGGGCTACTGTATTTCTTTATTATTGAACCAAAAAAAAAAAAAAGATGTTGCAGCAAGTATTAAAAGGACACAAGGACAAAAATCCCAAACACATGCAGCCCGTTGCAGCGAGGACTGTTCACTCCTCTACACTGTAGAAACAAAACAGTAGCTGCACAAGAGGATGGCTCAACACATCAGAACCAACTCATCAGGCCAAGACTCAGCAGTTTATCTACATCTCAAAGACTAAAGACTCTCCTTTGAAGACAACAATGTGCACCTTGAACATGGTTTGAGAGAGCAGTGAAAGAAACCATCTAAGTGAAACGTGAAAACCAAACAACAACAAAGATGTTCAAGGTGTAAAGTTCCATCTTTTCGCCTGGTCTCAGGCAGCTTCACAGAAACTCGCACCTTGAGATGTGATTAACACACTGCACAAGTTGACACACTTGTCTGGTTAGTGACCTCCATTACTCTCAGTGTGACTCTTTCTGATTAAAATGTGTAAGATAAGCCTGAGACTTCCAACCTAAGTTTAAGAACTGAAGAAGCTTTTTGGAAGAACATTGAAATGTCTTCAAGATAACAAGAGAGGTCCAGTTGCCTTCATTTGTAACTTTGAAAACAATAAGCTGTCAGCAGAGGTTGTCTGGACATCTGACCAGGGAGCTTCCTTTCAGTGTTTTCTGGATCCGGTACAGGTCCACTCATCTATAACCATCATGTTAAGTAGAAACTTCACAAACCAATGACTAGAGATGTTGGATCAAAGCCAAATGTTATTTTTATCAAAAGAACATCAACGTTCAAAGTTAATATGATAAATACAAAAGTTGAATTTTGTATTTCAATGATCTGGCACTGGAATATTCAGCAGTAGGTTGGAGTTACTTCACAGTCACAATAGTTGATAGGCCAGGAGATTGTTGCTTCAACCCAGAAAGATAGGTATTTAGCAATGGTGTCTAAAACATATATATTCTTCAAACACAAAATATTCCTCTCTAAATGCTGTTCAGAGTTTTTGGGTAAATATTACCGTAAGACCTTGAAAGATTTCAAGGCTTTTATTTCTAAATTCAGTGGAAAGGACAGGAAGTCTTGTTGACCTGAGGGACTCTGCTAAAATTCAGTGGAAAGGACAGGAAGTCTTGTTGACCTGAGGGACTCTGCTAAAGACAGGCTTACTTTAGACAAGACTTCCTGTCCTTTCCACTGAATTTAGAAATAAAAGAAGAAACTTAAAGCATTAAAAAAAAAATAAGAAAAGGCTCACTTACGTTGTGATTGAAATGTTAGCAGCCAACATAGGGCTGACTTCCTGTACCTCTTTAGCCTTCTGAAGAGCCAGCTTTTTGCTGATTGCCTCCTCCTGCTCCTCTTCATCCTGAATAGTAGATCAAATGTAAGTAAATAGAACAAAATAGAAGAGATTTCTAGTCTATCTGTGAAAATGTTGACCTACACATGTAAAGTATTCATATGGAGTGGACTGATCCACTTTTTCCACTTTCAACACTGATACATATATCTGAGGTTTGGTGTCAATCAAACCTCAGATATATATATTTCTTTCAGATAAAGAAAATCTGTACTGAATTGATTTTAAACACAAACATAAGTGTACTGAATTGCAAATTTGCTTGATACCTCTGCACCAGGACAGCGCACTTAAATACACCAATAACTTCACAAGAATCACCAAAAGAGCAAAAACAACACAACTTTAATCTGTTGATTCAGCGCGATTAGGAGTGTAACAGTCAATTAATGGAAAATAGTTGTTTCATAAATAATAAAGAAACTGACAAAAACAACAGCAAACATCCTATCAAATGTTTCAGAAAGTGCAATAAGGAATTTTAAATATAATATCAAAAAATAAGCCAGGGAAAAACTATAACATGATAGGCAATGTTTTATTTCAGCTCAAAGAAAGTCTGATGTAAATAAGTGTTTTATTTTAGGTGTTACAGATAGGCTACTAGGTGAAGTTATTCTGAGGTGCATCGCCTCATCACCATCATGTGGAACTCAGTATGGCTGCAGCAGCACAGCTCCAGGCCGGGCAGAATACAGTTCTGCATCCCGGTGGTTTGCTATGTATCATTCTAAAACAATAAGTAACATTTTATAGAAATTGGATAAGAAATATGGGGACTACAACCATTTTTTGTGACAGATTCCTGTTCATCTTGCATTAGAACAGTATAGTTTTGTGGACATCACTCAATGCATAATAATGGCATCTACCAGGTTCACGTCACTAGCTGTAGCAGCTGATAGGCGACGTCTAACCCAATACATCGATGGTCGTTCTACACTCCAACTGTCCTCTCTTGAATCAAGTGCTCAAGTTTTTTAGCACTTGTAAATAAATTAGATGACTTTTTTACATTTCTTAGTATGTTCAATAGCTGCTAAAAAGTTTTTATTTTCATAAGGTACTGAAATCTGAAAAGCATAATCAGGATGTATATCCTAATTTATTGAATAATACTGTATGGCATTCATATTTAAGTTTTGGCTGTATTCTTGGCACAAAACAGGCCTTCCACCTGTGGGTGCATCAGCCCCCTCCACTTCCCCACAATGTTTACACTCTGCCACATATGCAATCTGAATTTGTTAGCCAGATTGGAAAAGTGCAATGCTCACTTTGTGCATCAGGTTTATATAGCAAAAGTTACAGAAGTCCATAGATGCAATCTGGGATCATCCCTCAACATCTAATGATGAACCTGAATACCTTTGTAAGCTCCTGGGCATTTGCAAGGTTATCAACAGCGATGGCCAAGAACACATTGAGCAGTGTGTCTGGTTAATATGGCTCAGGGAAAAGAATGTCAAAGAACAGGAAAAAAATCAGTACTAACAGTCAGTACTACCAACTACATATTCTGTAAAATCCAACTGCATGAAACTAGGACTTAAATGGGTAGAATTGGCTCATCAAAGTAGGATACAGTTTCCAAAAAGAGTGAGAATGATGAAATAAATGGAGGAGAACATTCCTCTACGCACACCACCCTGAGATTCTATCCCATGGTACATGACAGCATTCCAGTCCTCCCCAGTTAGAATCTAGAAGACAGACAAAACCTGCTTATAGAGTCCATCTCACATGAGAAGATTTAAAATGTAAATAAACAAACAAAAAATAGAGGACTTGGTATTTACCTGAAACACAGTGAGAATAGCAGCTGGGAATGTGTCAAAGTTGGTTGTCGGAGTTTCATCCTCAAAGTTAAACCTGGAGAGAGGAGAAAAGATCCTGAATCCCCCCCAGCTCTTCTTCAGATGAAAGATGATTTCTCTCTGGGTTCAGTTTCATTACTGTTCCAGAAAACTCTCTGCTGGTGTCAGCTGAGGTCTGAAACCCAGTTCTTTAGAAACCAAAGTGTCTTTGACAATAAACAAGTGAGATGGCAACATTTTCAGTTTTAATTCAGTTGCATAATAATTCTGCACACTAATAGTTGCACACTAATCATGCACACATAGATATTGTTCCAAGAAAGCCACAATCTCACTTTTATTTTTTCTTAAATATTCAAGTTTGAAAGGTTAACATTTTGTATTGACCAAGAGAGCTGTAGTTGTTCAACAATAAAATTAAACCTCAAAACTAGAAATTGTGTTATAATTGAGCACTGAGTGTACATGTTGTTATTTTTGGAATCTGGTTGTTAAGATACAGCTAAACATGTTTTAACAATTGGTTCTTTAAGACACATTAAATGTCAAAAGTCAGGAGAAAATAGGATTCTTTTAAATGAGATACTAAAAACATTAGCCCAGTGCCATGTGAGTCACAATATGTTGTGGTTTATCGAAAATTCACATTCAACAGGAATTCATCTTTAAACTAAACAATTACAACAAACTACATAGAAACATGTCCAAAACAGACTCACTGTCCACCAAACAACTGCATTCCCAGCAGAGCAAAGACCACGATGAAGAGGAAGAGCAGGAACAACAGACTGATGATGGACTTCATAGAGTTGAGTAGGGATACCACCAGGTTCCTCAAAGAGTTCCAGTACCTACACACACAACCACATGAACCACAGCATTTATAAGATCTAATCAGTCTGAAACAGCCACACAGTCCCAGTGACTGACTTGGTAACTTTGAAGATCCGGAGTAGTCGCAGCGCCCTCAGGACACTGATACCAAATGAAGCCCCAGGTTTGATGGCAGCCCAGACCACCTCAAAAATACTCCCAATAATGACCTGCACACACAAGCAAATAAATGGCACAGGCATATATTGACACATATATTGGGTAAAAATCACTGAGGTTACAAATCATATTCACATGCAGTGACAAAGTTCCCAGCAGTGCAGGATGCCTCACCCCAAAATCAAAACAGTTAAAAGAAGAGTGGAAGTAGCTCTGGGGTCCAAGGCCGTACATTTTCATGGTCATCTCAGCCAGGAACAAGCCCAGAAACACAAACTCGGCCAGGTCTTTCCATGGAAATGAGCAAAAACACTAGTATTAAATCTGGTCTTCGTGGGATTTAAATACTTGATCCAAGTGTAAATTTGCTTGGAGCTGATGTGATATGCTTATGTTCTCTGAACAATATTACACAGGGTTTGCTTTAGGATAGATGTGGTTCTCATACAAATACATATATAGTTCTGTCTCATCCACTTATGTAAAAAAAAACAAAAAACAAACTTGTTGGTATCCCTGAATGATCATTGAGACTTTATTAGACATGATGTGCTACATTATGTTTCAAAATGAACCTTAATGAAAAACGTTCCACCATGTCTGACCGAATTATGGAGATGAACAAAAACATTCTGGAATTTGCGATGCAAGAATAAATAAAAGAAATGTAACAATCAAGAATTTACTGACTGATTTCAGTCTGACCTGCTGAGTCTGATTTCCTTTCAAGAGACAAACTCATACAAGTTGATCTATGTGACATTTTTTAATTCAGCAAACTAATTCAAAACACTTTTGACCTTAGAAGAAAAATGTGCACTTGATCAGGATAATTACTTGTTGAGAGACTGACAAAATTATCCACTTCTTTATGGAGCAAAGCGTTTCTTTTTAACATTTTTAGTGAAAGCCAATTCAAATGCATCATGTTGTTAGCTGATGCATACAAACCTACAAATAACCATTTAGAGCCAATTAAGGGAAACTTTGACTACTTGCCAGCTAATTGGTTTATCACTATTGAGTACAAGTAACGTTTACATTCTGTGGTACATGGCACTGAAAAAGTTTATTACAATATTTAAACCATTATAGAAATACAACAGATCTGAAGATCTTCTAACAAGTTTTAACCAGAGGAGTTTGATTTGTAGTTTGTTTTAAAGAGATTCTGGTGATGAGAAAATTATCCTTTTAAAAACAACTTCACATAATGTGTGGTTAGTAGAGTCAATAGAATCTATTACCAGTCATTCAAAAAGACTTAACTGACTCATTAACATGTTAACTGCTACTCACATAATGCATATGTAAGCCACTCTGGCTGGTCATAGTGCACTATAGCTACACACAGTGTGTTGAGGCCAACAAGACATAATACAGTCCAGTAAAACGTCTGGGATTTGACCAGGTGGCGGATGGTGAAGCGAATTCTCTTCTCCTTCCTCCTCAGGTAAGACGAGCTCTCGTTCTTGCTCTTCACACTCGCTCGTGCAAATGGCGACCCTGGGGGGGCAGTAGGAATGAAACACACAGAGATGCCAATAAAGTTCACAGGTCTCACACACCAACCTAGCTGAGTCTGTACAGAACTGTACAGAACTGTGATAGTTACTTTTCTGAATGACACACTAGTGTGCTTGAAGTTGATACCATCTAGACTAAGAGGAAATTTCTAGTGCATCTCGATAACACCATCATGTCGGACTTCTGCTGGGAGACCTGGCAACGAGGTTCATGGTCCTGTGATGTCATCGCCTTTCACTCATGTCTTTGTTTTGTCTGAATGTTGCTATGTGCATACTTCCCTAATGTGCGCTTTCCTCTTTTCATTACTTGTTAGAAATTGTGGAGTACTTACTTACTACTTAACTCAGAAAAGCAATTAGAACAAACTTAGAATCCAGAGACTCACTATTTAGACCAATTCTATACTTTTCAGATTATTCTGGTTTATTAGTAATATTAGAAATTGTGGAATACTCGTTACTTTAGAGAAACTGTGGAGTACTCACTATTTGGACCAATATTGTCTAAATATTGGTCCAATATTTTAGATTAGTTTTTGGTAAATCCTTGTACTAATGACGTCAGTCCGCAACAAAGATGTACAAGTTTGAGGTTCCACCCTGGATTCCTTACTGCATATCTAATCCTTCTTTCTGTGTTCTCTTTAATGTAAAGCAATGGTTAAACAAACCACTAGTGCCACATAATCTAAAGAAAGTACTGGAAGCTACAAAATATGTCTCAGAAAAGAAAAGAAATCCTTCAAATATATATTTTCACCTTTAATGGCACTCATGTAAAACTCCAGCAATATTCTAGGAGCATTCAATGTGACAGTAAAGTTTTATTTCTGTCTTTTATTCTGTATGGCATTCAGAAGGTATGCTGTATATATTCTGCTCACCAACTGATGAAATGTCAGTGAAATGGTCCTCCCCTTCTTCTGCATTGATGAGGTCATTCTTACTCTTCTTCGTTCTTTTCAGCACTGCAAAAAAATGGAACCAAGTAATAATTTCCTGCTATGACATTTGATGCGTCTCACGTAGGAAGGCTTTCTGCAGGTCCTTTTGTCTCCTCATAACATCCAATTTAAAAATACTCTTTAATAACAGGTAGATCAGCTCACTGTATTGGTGCATTTATTGAATAAACATTACAATATAATTATTTTATGACTAAAGGTGGAGGATCACAAGCTCCTCCATTTTTAAATGAATGCTTTGGTTGGCTTTGTTGAACTGTGATTTGATGTGAGGCAGTCAGCCTGTGCTGACGGCAGCCCTCACCAGAGTTGGGGTTATGTTTCCTTTTGTACCACGCTCCATCCAGAGACTTCTCCTCAGCGTTCTTGTCTTCTTCAGCCAGCATCACCTCTTCTGTAACACATTTACACTTCATACAGTTTCCAATAAAATACTTTCCTGTATACTAACTTTATTGTGTGTCTGTGGCTGATGTATGTGTGTATGTGTGAGTAACCAACCTGCTTTACAGATCCACTCCAAATAACCAGTCAGCTCTCTTTCAATCTGCTGCTGTCGACGAAGCTTCAGGAATTCTTGCCTCTTCTCCACACGCTCCCTTTCCTTTGCAAACTCTCTTTAGAAATCCCAGAAAACAAGAAAACACACAAACAGACAAGAATGGTTATTAAATTTGGAAGAAAAATAAAACCAACAAACTAACTATGGATCCTGGAGTTCTTAACTTCCTACAGTGGAGGAAAGTTTTTCCAGTTTTGCTCACCTAACCTGAGAACCAGGCTCAGCCATTAGTGACTGAGCCTGGTTTTGCTGGAGGTTTCTTTCTGTCAGTAATTCTGTGAGTATTTCCTTCCCACTGTGTCCACATGCTTACTGAGGAACAAGGGTTGGTTTTCTTGAATAGGTAACTTTTTGGGGGGTTTATAGCTAATTGAAATTGATTGCATTATATGTCAATATGGTTGGAATAAGACATCACACTACAATGACTGAATTTCACTACAATGAACTGAACTAATTGAACTAAATTTTGACCCATTTGGATTCTACATAACCAATCATCTTTGTCTTGAAACTATATAAATAAAGTGACCTGAGCTGAGTTTACAATAGAAGTTGTGTATTGTCATGTTCAATGAGGAGGGAGGGAACTGAAATATGAAGGAGATTACAGAGAACGGAGGAAATGGAAAAAAGTTCAAGATGGAGAAGACAGACTGAGAGACGGAGCATGTAGAAGGAAAGAGAGAGAGGAAGCCAGTCCTCTCCAGTCCATTCCCACTCTCTGATTGGTGCGTCCAGGGGAAACCTCTATCCTGCATTGCAGTGGATTTCTGCCTCACTTTGTGTGAGCGTGTGTGTGTGTGTGTGTGTGTGTGTGTGTGTGTGTGTGTGTGTGTGTGTGTGTGTGTGTGTGTGTGTGTGTGTGTGTGTGTGTGTGTGTGTGTGTGTCTGCATGTGTGGGCCGTTCTCAATCTAATTTTGTGGGCACCATCTTCATGTGTGGCTGCAGGAGTGTGTGTGTGTTTCTAGGAAGATAGTTTCCAGTACCACACTCTTCCACTTCCTGACAGATACTCCTCAGAGTGAGCACATCACACTGCCTTTACAACAAATAGGACACTTCAACGCTTCCACTTACACACAGCCCACAACGTTTTCTTTCTCTGGAGCTATACTGACTGAAATGTCTGTGGTGATGACACATGGGTGCATGTGAGGACAGAAACGGGAAAGGAATGTTACCATGGTAGAGGATCAGACCAGGACACAGAAGATCTGGTCTGATGAGTCATGATTTCTTTTACATCACATGAACAGCCTGGTCTGCTTACCTGCTTCCCCACAGAAAGAAAACAGGTAACATTCGACATGGTTTGCTGAACCTTGGATTGTTCTGCACATATGACTGCTGCTTTCATATGTACTCCCTATATATGTAAAAATATTCATATCACTCGCAATGGTTTCTTGTGCTACATTCACACAAGCAGACACTGTAATACTCCTGCTCAATTCTTAATAAAACCCTACAAATACTGAGTTTTACAGAACTCAAGCAGAGAGTTCCTGTTACTGGAAGCAGGAAGCAATCACATCCACTACTGCCCATGAACTCAATATTTTTCACTGTGGTTTATTTTCACTGTGATAGAACTAGACTGATAAAATGTATATCATATCAAAAAGTCAACTATCAAGAATAAATCATATTGTTACAATCATTTCATAAGGAGTGGTGAAAATGTTCCAGTTCAACTTTATCAGGCAGATCATGTATTTGAGAGCCGGATTCTACTGTCTTAAGGGCCAGAACTGTAGAAAATGATACGAAACAACAAAAAGAAAAAATAAGGAATTGATTGAGCCATAAGATTAATTTTTTACCAAGTATGCCTGAAATGTTGTGTTTGTTTCAGTCCCAGCCAACAGTTTCATAAACTAAACATAGTTCTAATCTGCACAGAAGTGAAGATGAGTGGAAATACATTCCTACGTACATGATTATTTGGATTTAACTGACACATCAGTCCTTGGCCTGCCTACACCAATGGGATTATAGCTTTGTGAATGTCCCTGAGGGCCCTGGGGGTCTAAGGCCTCTGAAACCTGCATGTCTGTGCCCCCACACTCCTCGCCCTATAAAGATCAGATCATGGCCTTTCAACAGAGACAAGGCCCCTGCAGGGCCCAGTCGGACAGCATCATTGACCTTCACTTCACCAGTTCAGTGTAAATCCTTCTGACAACTTCCACAGAGAGAACCGGAGATCTGAGCAACAACAGAGAAGAGGAGGCAGGTGAAGGCTAACTACCCTCTAAGGCTTCCATACAGTATCTGTTGATGAATTACAATAAAAAATGTATGTGTATATCAAATGATTAAGAATAATTCAACCAGTTAAATGCATAAACATTTTAAAACGTTATTTTGAATTTGCAGATAACTAAACTTTTGTTTTTCAGACACCCGTGGACGGAGGAAGTTGGACAAATCAGATCTTCTAGCCTCCCTCATAGTCTCACTCATTGTAAACAAAGAAGTGCATAAAGCTGAACAGCAAAACATTTATATTTTATCTCTGTTGGGAGCAACTGAATTAACATAAATTTGCTCTTCACATTTCTATTAAAAGATGAACATGAACATTTTCAAATGTAACCTAGTGAACAGCTCTTCTCTGCTTTTAAAGCAAATCTCAACAAAATAAAAAAAAAACACCCACAAAATAAAAACAAAAAATGCTTAGACAGCAAAGATGCAATTATTTTCAAACACTTGATCCAATTTATTAATTTGTTCCAGATTAGGTTACACATTATAAATGTATAACCCTTATAATGTATATAAAGGTTATACATTTAAAGTTTGAGTAATGGAGTAAACTTTACCTGTTTTAAATTGTTTCCTCCATAACCCAGAAAAAAGGAAACAATGCAGATGATGTTGGACAACAGATTTTACATTTGACTGCAACTACATTTTTAGATCTTACAATACACTTAATCAGTATGAATTGTATTTGATTTTAATGTGAGTTTAATGCCATGTTGATTAAACCAATGGCTTTAACTTCAAGTCTTAAGGACCTTTTCTTTGGCAAAATTAAATTCAAACTGAAAATAAATAAGTGATAAATTCTTCAAGTATTATAAACAGTTCTCAGAGGACAAAAAAATAATAGCTGTAATACATAAAAGAAGCTTCCTGCTAAAGAACACAAACCTGAATACTGAATACTGAAGATTCTGTTCATAAAACATTATCTTCATATTGTTTTACGTTAGTAAAAGATTGTGTTTTATGAACATTATTAAACATTACTTTAATGTTACTTTTTATGTTGATAATAAAGTAATCCTTTATTATGAACAGTATGAACAGCAAAGTAATGTTACATAGGACAACAAAAACATAGATGTCTCATGTCCATGATTCAGTGCTAACGGTTCTGACACACGGTTATCTACCTTTGCTGATTTGATAAAGGAGCAGAATGACACTGAACAGATCTGAACACCACATGCAGTCAGCCACAGCTCTCATGAATTAATCATTAAATTAACATTTCAATAAAGTCCTAATATTTTATTGGTTCTGCCACATATGTGGAATTCACCTAAATTAGTAAGAGCAAGAAAAGTGTAAACCCTGGAGGAGAACGTTCTAAATGCTGGATGTCAAAAATCTACAGAACATTTCTAAGTGCAAATGTTTCAGCTGCCATCACACTCTTTCTTTGCTGTCTATGCTGTGATTTAGACATGTTACCTGTCATGAGGTAAAGAAGAAGATTTTGTGGAACATCAATTCCTATTTTATATTCTGTCATGTTTATGTTGCTATGCACACAACTTAAAACAACAGTCTGCCAGTCCAAAATCCTAATATTAGCTAATGAGCTGAATAGTGCGAAGATTGACTTGCTACATGGGATTTCTTATAAAAGGGGATTAAAATAAAATGGATTTTGATTGGTGTAGAGGTCAAGTAGTTTGGCAAATGACAAATGAACAGTGCAGTGCAAGGTCTGCACTGCTCATCTGCAGATTTTATCCTTGCAGACAGTTATGAGAAAAAGCAGAGAATATGTAACTAATGTGTTTTCAATTACCTCTATAAAAGGGTAGTTTTATACCAAACATGCTCTCAACCAAGCATGTTTGGTTGAGAATTTTTTTTTTTAAAAACCTGCTTGTATTGTACAGAAGAAGAGAGCCCTCTGTTCAGGTCTGTTTGCAGTCCGTACTCACCCTGACAGCACGCCCAGCACCAGGTTGAGCATGAAGAACGACCCGATGATGATGAGAGGGATGAAGTAGAGCCAGTTCCACATGTTCCCAGAGGCATCATTGGCCTGAACACAAACACACAGACACAGAGGTTTAATGACTCGTCCCTATCATTACACTTAAAACTATTTTCTATCTGTATTTACATATATATTAACTATCCTAAAACCATGGTAGTCTATGTGTCTATGTGTCTGTTGCTAGGGCTACGGTTAGGGCATATTCAACCTGGAAAGTCTCACAAACAAAGAGAGTGGGTATTAGAAAGTTTAATTGACAAATCAAAGTCTTTGGCGCTCGGACCCAGGAGGAAGACGTGGCGATGAAAACAGAGAGAATGAGCCACTGTCTATGAAGATTAGAGACGCTTCCCCCCAGGGCCCAGACACTGCTGGTGGAGAGGATGCAGAAGATACAGTGATGGGTAAGAACTAACTCCATGGGTGTGTCCAGTCATCATGCTGTTCAGCAGCAAGACGGGTTCAGTGATTTGGTGAGAAATGTGTAAAAGTACCCGCCAATAAAGCAATAAACTTTCTGAAGTTGCTGGTTTGTAAGTGCACAGAAACAAAACCCTTAGTCATGCCCTGTAGTCTGAAGGGATTAAAATACATGTGCTTGATTGAATCATAAATTACATAAAATATGAAAAACTTTGTTTGATTTGCTGTCAGACAGAAGGAAAATAAGTATTTGTGCTTTTATATAAAGTATGTAACTGTCATAGATATACAGGCTTTCCAGTAGAAACCTGCTAGGAAAATGGATACTGCAGCACCTGAGCATCATTTATAAGCGAGTTAAGCAGGAAACAATCAATTACTAATGTAGAACATGCAACACTGAAGCTTTTTTTCTCTTTTTTGAGAGAGATTTCAGGACATGCATGGTATTGCTCTCAGTTGCTCTTAGACTGGGATTCATTATCTGCAAATCTGTATTCTTAAGATAAATCTTTGATAATTATTTCAGTTTCAGTGTAAATATTTACATCTCATGAATTTGGAAATGTGGTATGTCATTCAACCTGATTTGCCAAAGACACCATGCAGATAACAGTGTTAAAGACGGTATAGCCTGAGCGCTAAATAAGAAGACCTGATCTGATCCGATCCAAAGACATCAAACCACACATCTGGAACTATTTATCTCAATACAGATGTTTTCTGTAGTAAAGCTCACATTGTACAGGATGTCCACCCATCCTTCCATGGTGATACACTGGAAAACAGTGAGAATGGCAAACAGGATGTTGTCAAAGTTTGTGATCCCAAAGTTAGGTCCAAGCCAGTACTCTTCACAGATATTCCCTTTGCCACAGGTCCTTGCTGGAGGTTCAGGTCCACAAGGGAAATCTGCCACCTGCTCGTCTATAACCATAAACACACACACACACATATATACAGAGTTAAACACACCAAAGAAAAGAAAGTCCAGATTTTCACATTGGGTCTGTAATAAAGAAATTATTTGTAGCTTGCAGCTTTGAGGCAGATCAACTTATGATGACTAAAAAGCTGACAAATTCAAAAAAGACAGATCTTTTGGGATATTGTCTGTCTGCAGGTCCCACAATCCATCAAATGTGACTCACTGATATGCATAAGAAGCATAGGAGTGCCTTTAAACAAACAAGTATTATAGCTGGAAAAGCTACAGATTCATCACTTTAGTTAACACTTAAAAAAATTCTCCTTTCAAACTGATAAGTGTTCAAGAGGGTCATGAATTTAGATGAAACCCTATTTGTGTTGATCTTGCTTACTTGTTCCATTCTTGAAGCATGTTCGATGAAATTTGCCAATGTAGAAGTCCAGGCCAATGATAGCAAACATGAGAATGGCGAAGAAAAGCAGCATTCCGATCTGGAGCAGAGGTACCATCGCTTTCATAATGGACTTCAACACCACTTGAAGGCCTAAGAACAAATATGACAAACACCTTAAAGCAAAGCACATTCAAAGCTTAAAAAAACATATTTAGAATATTTTATGCTCTAAAGTTTTAAGTTGGTCGGACTTCATTTTCTCAAGGTGAATGCATAATAGGAAACAGGCTGATACAAACTAGAAATATTCTGATTTAGTTGTAGATAGTTTTGCTATCTGATGAAGTTAGCCATTTATAATATCTATAAGTTGTTTAAAAATTAAGTTAGAGGAAAAGCAGGAGGTGTAAGAGGCTACTACATGAATGAAGCATGAATAAAATATGACTGTTCTGTGCAAGGATCTCTCCTGGTCCTATTACAGACTGAGGCTTTCACTTACAATAGGTGATGGACTATAGCTTAGAAATTGGCAAATAAACAAGAATTTTCAGTTTAGTGGTTAAGGTTATAAGTTAGTTCATGGTTGCAGCGGTAATATGTGATCTTTTTTTTAACAGAAGTAAGCGATTTTTTACTCAGCTGTAAAAATTATTTTCAAGGTAATGAAGGACACATTTTGTGAAATGTGTCCCCTTTTGTAGGATACAGGGAAGTGCTTTTGTGCTTCCATCAAACCTTTGGCGGTGGACCATGTTGAGCAGGTCAGTACGGATGTGCTCCTGGTTTTTACCAGGGGCAAGTTCAGCTGTGCAAACTTGCTGGCTTGCACAGACGTGTTACTAGTTAAGCGTCAGAACGCTGGGTCCAAACCAACGGGCACACGTTGGGCAGGTCCCAGTTAAATTTCGTCACATTTATATATATATATATATATATATATATATATATATATATATATATATATATAGGGAACACTCAAATAACACATCCTAGATCTGAATGAATGAAATATTCTCATTGAAAACTTTGTTCTGTACAAAGTTGAATGTGCTGACAACAAAACCACACAAAAATCATCAATGGAAATCAAATGTATTAACCAATGGAGGCCTGGATTTGGAGCCACACACAAAATTAAAGTGAAATGTTCCCTTTATTTTTTGAGCAGTATATATATTTGCATACAATGGCAATCTGCAAAATTTATCAGTTGTTGTCATCATCAGCCTCAGTATCTGAAAACTTACTTGGAATGCCAGAGACTAGTTTGAGGGGCCGCAGGACTCTGACTGCTCTCAATGTTCTCAGATCAAAATCAGCCCCTACAGTGGCCAGGATCCTGCATACACAAAAAACAGTCAGATTTACAACCAGATGTTTCATATTCCCCTGACTCCATTACGTTCCCAAACAAAATGACCGACATATTAATATTACAAAGACTGTGGTATACTTGTGCAGTTGCTGCTCACATTTACACCACTGCATCATAAATGACAATGAAAGAGAAGAAATAATCACCACAACTATCTAATCATTCTTTTTGAGATTTACAAAAAACAAAAAAATGGACATTTAAATTACAGGAGACTTTGAAAAACAACAGACATCAAGACCCATTTCACATAGCTCCACCCTGAAGTGGATAAAACAGCTGATTGCACCTTGCTGCCATCAACAGAAACAGTAACCTGAGGTTAAAGTTTCCACCTAACATTGAAAAGGTGAGGATAATTCTGATAGATCTGAGATTGTGAAGCAGAGTTTACAGAGGGGGTTTTTATGCGGTGTCATTAGATGCAACATCTGATCTGATCCCTCTGACCTGATGTCTGGACACCCATTGCTGGACATTTTCTGATGTTTGCTCCAAACAAGAGCAGTTACACTGATCTGTAAAAGAATGTAGTAGGACAGAAGGTGGAGTTGTAGAACCAGGTCAAATTGGAGACCTTGCCAATCCAGTGTCTAAAGGGTTGTGCGTATGAACCATTTCTTGGTTTTCATTAATATATTCAGATTTTGGCTCTTTATTTAGAGCTGTGTCTTTGCTCAGTCCTCAGGAGCCCTTTCTTTTCCTACCCATCATTTGTTTGTTTTGAACAAAACAACACATACATCAGAACTCACCACACTGTTCACACATCCACTTGTGAGCAACTGTGCCAGCAATCATAAGTTATGATTTTTGCTCTTTGCTTTTATGAATAATGTTATCTGTTGTGGCAAGCTGTGGCAGTGAGTGATGTCATAGTATTGTAAACTAATTAAGAAATTGTTAATGCGATCACCAGAGTTTACAGCCATCAGCCCTTGGTGTAAATGAGAGGCTTTCAGTGAAGAAAAAGTGATGTGCTTAGAGCATTGATTGTTGGGATGAGCAGAGCCACCCTCCCACCTCTCAGTTTGATTATTATTTCATCTTATCCACAGATGATCCCATCACACAGGTTCTGCACACCAAGGCGTTTAACCATTCCATGGTTCTGTTCTTTGACTGCTCTTCAGCTTGTAGCTCTAAAGGCTGAAAAATTGCTTTGGACCAACAAAGCCTACATCTTCTATTTGTTTCACTCAATAGGTGGCAGTAAAACCCTTTTTACTTGTTCCTTGAACTTAAAGTTAATGTTTTCTCATCAGACTGATGTTTCATAATAATATTAACCATAGGTCCGTTTGCTGCACAGTGTCGTTTCTTTCTTTTCCTTTGTAGCTCAGTGTGATTGTGTTGGTGCAGCACCAGGCAGACTGCAGGAACGATGCATGTTATGGACCAAAGCAGACAGACAGCAAAAGGAGCAAGAGAAGGAACGAAACAAAGATATACTTAGGGAGGGGGATCCAAAGCAAAGACCATTTAGAGTGTTGCCATGGAAACAAAGGAGACTAATCTCATTAGAAACTAACAGCCACAGGAGAAACACTGGAGAAGAGGGAGAACACAACACTTTCTCACAAATATCCCTTCAGTAGAGGTGGGTAGTAACTTAAATAAAACAGGACTGGTAGTAGTAGTTTTACTGCGCCATACTTTGCACTTCTACTTGAGTCATGTTATTTGGATGTAATGTTTCTCTTACTTGGGTACAATTTCAGGCTGCTTAGTGAAGCTCCAGCGGCTTCACTAAATGAAGGTCAAGCAGGTTTTGATCAAAAATGCTCCAGACAGAAACAGACCTACAGTTTATGTTCAAGTCTTGTTTGCACACAAGTTTCTTTGTTTTAACATTATTTTGCTGAGCCTGCTGTTCTGTATGCAGGTACAGTGAATTTACACTGAATATTGTCTAACATGGTTCTTCTGAATGAAATAGTTATTTTGTAGCAATGCTATTTTATTCATTTTTTAAAACACCAGAATTTGCACATTATTTTGGTCTGTGGTTATATCATATTCACAAATTTGATCGGTTGTTAACAACCAGTCAGTCAGTATTTGAGCATCCTTTTAACATTTTCTTTTGCTCTTACTTGAACTATTTTCTGGATGACTGTTTTGTACTTTTGAGTAAATATACATTGAAGTAATTGGAAGCTCATCATAAATAAAACACCATCAACAGGAAAAGAAGAAATCTTAATCATTTTTACACTTAGCTATTATAACGGTTTCAGATATGACTTAATGTTGTGTGCTCTGGATAAAGGAAGACAAACTAAGGTTCTCCGTTTCATGTTTCTGACCATGGAGCTAAATCTCAATGTGTGCTTCACAGACCACTGAGCAGGTGGAAACTGTTAGAAACACTGGACAGAATGAAACAATGCTTTCTATGACACACTCACTAAGGTCCAAGCATCTGTGATCTGCTAAAGATAAACGTTATGGGTGGATCTGATGAGACTTGACTATTAACTAGTTTGTTTTCAACAGCCATCCTAGTTCCAAGATTCCTGCCTCCAAAGCTACAGAAAGCCTCAGCTTATTGCATGAGTAATTATCACTACAGAAGGCAAAAGATAACTAAGCAAGTGTCACATGCAGCAGAAGCAAAGTGCTGGAAGCCATGCTAAAGCTAACAGACCTTAGATATAGCAAAACAATCAGAGGTGTTATTACACCAAGACAAAGCTGTGAAAGCGAAACCGAGCATTAAAAGCATATGTTGGTGCTTTAGGTATAAAAGGGTGAGCTACAATAAAATGATTTAACACTTTCAGTTTGTCAAAAGAAGGTAGAGATTTAAGCAGCAGGAGGGCACAGCAGACTGTACTGCAGATGTCAGTATGTTACCAGAGCTGTGAAGACTGGCTGACTGACATGGAACCATGGAAATGACCAATACTCAAAGCAGGCTGAAGGGTGTGGTTCATAATAGCTACATTATTATATTACTGTTGTGTTTTCAGTGAGCAATACTTGGTTTGCAAAGGAGTGTTTGTAAAACAGGAGTTCTTGGTTAACCTAATGAATTCCCACTTTGTAAGACTTTGTAACATCCTGCTGGATGGAGTCTCACATCTCCTGTCAGAGGTAACAGTGATCTCACAGAGAAAACTGAAAGAATAATTCAAATTTTCCTGTTTAAACCTAGATGACCAGATGACTGTGTGGATAGTCTGAGGTCCTTCTCACTGGTTAGGCAGCAGGCTGCCCAGGGCTCTGAGTGTTGGAGGAGGTGCTGTTTTAAAACAAAACAAAAATTAAATAAATAATAATAATAATAATAATAATAATTTTGGTAATCATAACAGTAATAATGTACAGTTGTGACCAGCAACTTTTGATCTTGTTCTGTGTTGTGTCGTTGACTTTACAACAATCATGTAGCAACAGTGGAGAGGAAAAGCTCCCTTTTAACAGGAAGAAATCTCCAGCAGAACCAGAACTGGACTCAGTACAACAGAGCACCTTCACATACCTTTCTTCTTATACTGTTGTACAATAAGTTCTTTTTCATGAGTCCTCTCTGCAAGGTACAGCTTCAGAACCAGGAGTAGCAGAGTGGCTCAATGGGTAGAGTAGTTGTCGTGCATCAGAAGGTTGTGGGTTTGATTCCAGCTGATGTGCCCCACTGCAATGCACTTAGCCCCAATTTGGCTACCTATTGGTTTATGTGTGTCAATTAGTGAGTGTGAATGTGTAATTATACTGCTTTCAGTGGTCAGTATAGCTAGAAAAATGCTGCATAAATTGAATCCATTTTCAATTTAAATGAGCAAGTGATAAACTACTCAGTAGGGGATAAATAAATGATTGGGAGATTTCTTCAGTCATTTTGCTTTTTGTGTAATAAGCTTATGAAGCAACTGAACTATGAAACACATATAATGAAGTGTAAAATCAGCTGTTAAGCTCCAACAGAGCAGACATGTATAGCATAGCTAAAAGTGAACTTAAGCTGAAGAAGGGAACACAAAATAGCTCTCTCTCTAAACACAAAGCACAACGTTGATTGTTACAGGATGTATGCTGTTGTACTTTGGTCTCAACCCTTCTAGTTTTGTTGTCTGAATTAACCCCAGTTTTGCAGTTGACTGTGTTCGCCAAAAGCAAAGTTGTTTCTGGTTTTGGTTCAGTGGGTGGTGCAGGCTGCCTAGACAAGGCTCACAGTCATACCATTATGTCTGTGACAAAGTAAAACTGTGACTGCAGAGATAAAAGTTAACAGATGGTGAACCTTCAAAGACCAAATATTATCTTTATTTCTTCTAACAGAACATTTTGATGAAAATATTAGAAGTAAAAAAATAGACAGCACACTGACCACAGGAACTAAACCACAAAACTTTTGTCAAATTACTTTTCCATTAATAAAGGAGCATGAAGCATGCCTCAATTTATGATGCAGGAAATGCTGTTGCACTCATAGAAAAAGGGACAGAAATGGGTTCACTTTGGTCACCAGTGACCAAGAACACA
>NW_006800030.1:1559576-1590074 GCF_000485575.1 Poecilia formosa | reverse complement strand
TTGTTCAACATAAGAAGTTGAACATCTTCAGCAAAAAAATTTGTTCAACATAAGATGAAGATCATTCTATCCTTACCACCCCATGTTGAACTTAAGATGAAGAACATCCCACATTGAACACAAAATGTTCAACACAAGATGTTCAAGAAAATCTTCATACATGTTCTTCACCGTATGAAGACGCTCCTACGTTGAATATCTTCAGTACAAGAATTTGTTCAACATAAGATGTTCAACTTCTTATGCTGAAGATCCCATGTAGATCAGTATGTGCAAACATACAACGTAGCAGCTGTTAGTGAAACGTCTATTCATGGCTTCAGCAAGGAACCAACTAGTGGTTCTCAGATTCAGCATAGCTTCATATCCTTTATACCTAATTTGATTTTATTATGTCTGAGATTATTTTTTGTTTTGTTTGGGAACTTGTGTGATGTGAGGGATTAGCTGCTGATTGAGAGTGCAGGTCAAATGCAAGTTTAATTCGTACATCAATCCAGTTTCTTTGATATGTGTGTGTGTGGGGGGAGGGGGGGAGTGGTGTGTGTGCAGGTGTTTTTGTGGGGTGGTGTGTGTGTATATATTAGAGAGAGTTTGTGTGTGTTGAACTCTTTTTTTTTTTTGGTGTTTAAATGGTTTTATAATTCACCGGTCCAAAATGACCCATAAGACAATTTTTGGACCCTAGTGGTGCTCAGCCCACATGGAAATATAAACAAAAACAAAGGGTCACTTTTTTTAATGATGGGGTCAATTTAGGAAAAGTCATAAAATTTCAAGTCGGAAAAAGATAGTTTAAGGTATTTTTTCTACAGCTAAACATGCTACTGGGTCTCTTTTGACCCACAAGACAACACAAGGTTTAAAGTTAGTAAGTCTAGTTAATTGTAGGTGACAAATGATACAAGAGAGTTATAAAATAAAGAAGATTCTCTCTTTACCAAGCTGTCTGTTATGTTTTAAATCAGTCAAAACAAAGAATCTATCAGTCACCCTACATGGAGTGCAGTGTGGCTTGTGTTGTTGATTTTCAGCTGTCCCTTGTATCAAGCATGCAGTGACAGCAGAGAGAAAAAAACTCCCCTATAAAAAGGAAGAAACCTCCAGCAGAAGCAGAACCTGATTCAGTGACAAGTCATGTAACTCATCACACAACTTGTCATGAGTCATGTGACAAAGTTACAAGGTTATATTGAAAGGCTCCAACACTCACAGTGTGAGGACTATTGAACTGAACCAGAAAAACATGACAATGTAAAACAAAGATCCCCCATTAGATCCTTGCACAGCCTGATATCAGGAATGTTTATTTTTTAAAAGCTTCTATTGGCTCTAGAGGCCTTTATTTGTTAGTGAATTGACAGGAAAGTAGGTAAAAAGAGAGAGAGGTGAAGCCATGCAGCAAAGGTCATCAGGCTGGAACTCGAACCTGTGACGTCCAAGTTGAGGACTAAAGTCTCCATATGCAGGTTGTGCTTTTCCCTTGCACCATCGCAGTACCCCAGAGTAAACTTTAATGAATCATAGACAAATCTGATAGAAAATTATATGTAATAGATATAAAACATGTATAACTCAGAAAAGCCCACACAATTTTCTGTGTGATTGTTGCAGTTTCTTAAAGTTAACAATAACTAACTGATAAGGTTCTCTTCAAACCTTTGGTTTCTAATATGAAAACAGTATGAAGCTGAGGGTAATGATCTGAAGCTAACTTTTAATAATATTGCACATGGACTTGGACTAATGGTAAAGTAGATGTTCTTTATTGCTAAATTTGAAACTTAGCAACTTGCAACACAAATCGGTCCAGCTGTCACATCTAAAGAACTCAGTTCTTAGTGAGTCATTGCTGTTCTCTAATTGCCATGAGGCTTGAAATAGTGATTTGTTATTGTTGGTATGTGTGTTGATACATGTTTTAGTGTATATGAATGTGGAGCTCTTTACAGTCTCTATGAGGATTAGCTGCCTCCCCTGACCACACTGCAGAAGCTATCAGTGTAGCGCAGCCCTGATAAGATGTCCAGACCGCTGCTGTAATGGCCTCCATCCACGGCCCAGCCCTTCAATTACGGTTATCATATGAGTCTGCTGAACACCAATTCAATAAAGGCCTGCTTGGGCTGCTCCCAACATCACACACACACGCACACGCATGCACACACACAAACATACACATATTCTCCCACAGCTCATAAATACTACAGTTGAGAAAAATCTCCCTGGAACTCTCATATTGCATTGTGTATTGTGTATTGCATATAATAAATATTGATATTTTTTGCATTCTATGGAATTATTACATAAAACATTGTTTGAGATCTAGAAAAACCAAAGCAGTTGTTAATCTAACAACTGTCACTGACTTTGGTTCTGTCTGCCTGGAGAAGCTCATCCTAAAACATAATCCAACGTTGCAAGGATTTGGGCAAACTTTCTGATTATGTTTTAGGCTCATTTTTGGCTTTGGAAGATAAAGGAAAATCATAATATCAGAGTATATGAAGGAAAGGAACCTAGAATCTCAGCTAATGCAGACTTGGATACACTCCGAAGCTGAGTGAGTCAAAAATAACCAGAATCAGTTGGCTTCACATTTTTCTAGCTCTGACCAGTGATAGTTTTAAAAACTAAAAGAACGACCTCCATAGAAAGGTGCACACTGTGGTCCATCTGCTGGTGTGATGGAGACTTCAGCTCTGAGGAGGAACTTTGTGGAAAAGGCGGTGCTTGGTGAGATTAAGTGTTTTTGAGATTATCTGTTCTAGTGGCGAAGGATTTCTCAAACATGCATGAAAGAATAAATGAAACACTCCAGGTATGATTTTGATGAGGGAATAACATAAAATGACATAAGCTCACAATAGTTGTTATTACATAACACTGCCCTTTTAAGATTGATTCCTCTTTCTAGTAGTGGATGATGTGCATTTGGAAGGATTTTTGCTGATTTTTTTTTATTTTTAGACATTTGTTAGGTTGACCAACCGCTTTCAGTTTGGTAATCAGCAACAAGCACAAGTTGATTTGCAACTGGTAGAAGTTGCTTCTGTATGTTTGTCATTAACTAAATCAAAAGACGCTGCTGCTCCCTGTGCCTTCCCTTTCCATGTGTCTAGTCATGTGAAGAGATAGTAAATAAAGTAAACAATTACTAATCATTCAGGCCATAAAGGCTACTTACAATAAGTGAACATACGATTTAGCTAAAATGTCTTAGTAAATTAGATCTTTTTTTCTGTTTGCACAAAGCGGCCATCATGGGTTAGTAAAGAACATGAAAATATTGTGATATGACTCACTGTTACATTTTCTACCCAGCACTACATCTTTGAGCTATGTCTTACCATAAACATTTTGTTGTATGAGCTGCACATTGGTGCAGTTGGTAGCATCATTGCCTGGCAACAAGAAGGTTTTGAGTTCAGATCAGTCTGGGGTCTTTGCATATTCTCCCCCTGGATGTGTGGGTTCTCTCTGGGTCCTCTGACCTCCTGCCACAGTCCAAAAGGCTTGATTGGTTGGTCTAAATAAATGTGCATGGATTTTGTTGTACAGTCAGACACATTTTAAGGTTGAGAAGAAAGTAGAAAAAAAAAATCAACTTTTTATAATTATTTAAGGAGTATTATTAGATCAGACCTTTACAAGATTTGAAATACTTATTACCCCATGAAGATTAGTCAGCTTTACTGTTCTCATCACTCATTGTTACTGTACTGTTATTTTGAAATGATCCTGCAGAATACGTCTCAGCCTGATAGTTGCTTAATGCCTGCTGCTCCTCTCTTCCTCCAGGGCATGCTGTCAGAAACGCCGTGTGCCTGTCAGAGAGGATTGCATTCTGTCGGCCACACCAGTTGTACATGTTGCCATTTTTGTAACTTTGTGTGCTGTACAAGTCAGCAAACAGGAAGTGCAGCAAGATATTCTAAAAGAATATTTAGTTGATGCAAAGTCGAATATTAACAATGCGGTGATAATTATAGTAAAATTTTTAATACTCTCAAAAATGCCTAAAAGATCTAAGGGGAACAAGTACAAGGTCAAACTGTGTAATGCTGTATATTATCAGTGGACTCTCTATAGTTTCTTCTTCTTCTGCTAACTGCTGAATTCAGGCAGATTTAAAATCAGCTGAAATGAGCTCCACTTGGCCGCAGTCTGACCAGCTGCTGGGAGCCTTCTAGTTTCTTTTTCATTTTCACTCTTACTTTGATTAAATGTTTTACTGGGAAAGATCACCAAAATCACTCTGGATTTCATTCATAAAGAAACACGGTTGTATTAGCGAGGGAGTCTACGCCCTGCGATCAGGATAAAGTGAGACTTTGGATCCAAACAAGCTTCTGGACAAACAGTGGTCCTGCTTTGCTCCTGTAGTGTTTATAGTTGTTGAAATGTCACAATTTATCAAGAAAAATATGCAAAATAAAACATTCAACAGCTTTTTGTTGTTGTTATTAATCTTTGGTTAGAAAGATTAAAGTGTTCATATGTGCATGCAACATAAAAAGTGAACTCATGGATGATTTTTATGTGCATTCATTTTTCCTCATTTCATATTCAGAGGTGTCTCAACAACAACTTGAACATTGTGGTTATCTTTTGGGAAATGCTGCTTATTTCCTTCTTGGTTGACTGAAAATATCTGTCTGCCTAAGGTGTGAATAATTTTGGGCTTAAAACTACCTCAAAAGTTATGAACCATCCCATCAGCTACAGCAGCATTTATGACTGCAGTCCAGTGTCTTAACAACCGTCCATTTGGACACATAGTGTGTTATAAGGTTCTGCCAAACAGATGATAGCCAGCTGTTTGTGGTCAATCTGCAGGGGAAAGTAAAAGTGTGCTGCTTTGAGTTTAAAGGCCAAATACACTTTGCTCTCTTATTGTAATAATTCAGATCAAAGGTTGCTGAGCACTGAATGTCTCAGAAGAGACAGACTTAGTGAGCCAGATGAGCTGAGTTGAATCAAGAGGCTCAGTGCTGACCGCCCTCAAAAGCCAGTATGCTACTTTCATTATTTATTCATAAAGAAGCTGTTTCTCTGTCATCGTTATATTAATAAAGTATATCACAGACATTTCAATCAGACCTCCAGACCTGTGAAAAATAGTTTCTTAAAACAGAAACATAAAAAGCACAGATCTATGCAGGACTGCAGAAGCAGACATTTTTGTGGATCCTGTGTGTTTCTAACATTTTCCAGTGAGTGCCTCCCTTTGTGTTCAGCTAGTGGGAATGAAAACTCAGATGACTTGCAGTGGGAGGAGCAGCAGGTATAATGAGGTGTTTGGGAACTGGCGTGCTGCTCTGCTTGTTGCAGCGAGGCTCTTGGTACAAACCCAGGATGGTTCAAATAAATCCAAAAGCATCATGCAAGACAAACTGAGCAGTTCCCTGCTGAGTCCAGCCGTCGCTCTGGGACTTTTTACAGCATAACAGTATCCTCTGCCACTGCCATCACCCCCCACACACACACACACACACACACACACACAGCCTTCTCTGCTCCGTCTCTCCTCATACACAACACTACTCTTGCAGTTTTCTCATCCGGCCCCAGGGGAGGATGTCTGTTTACAACACTGAAAACACAAGAAAGCTTTACTCCTTAAAGATTAAATATTGTTAGTAAAAATAGAACATGGCATGATTTATTTCTAGGATTTCTCATCAGAAAAATAAAGAATGACGAAAAATATTTTTCAGCGTCTACAAAATGGTATAACAGTCAGTATTGTCCATTTATTATCTTATTTGATTGGGAGGGAAACAAAGCAACAAAAGACAGCATAAAGCTTTGAATGTGATTTAAATATTTTTGAAGCTGCATGTGGAGTTTAAACTTAGAATCAAGGAAATTAATCCAATACATGTAGAAATACATTTCAAAGAGATGCATCAAGGGAACAGACAGCAGGGGTTATGTACAGAAAATCCACTCCAGCACGACAGAAATAAATAAATTATTATTATTATTATTATTATTAATTATTATTATTATTATAGCCTTTAAAGGAGTACAAATGACTGGGCAAATAGTTGTATAAAAACAGTAAAAGAAAAAAGAAATGACAATTAACAAAATTGCGTATCTAAGCTCAAACTGTATTTATTTATTTACTTATTCATTTATTGGTCGTTACATTAATGTGTGCAACTCCTAAATCACAAAGGGAGACATATTTGGTAGGTTATTGAAGCCGTCTGTATGTCAGTAATATATCTGGCCTGTTAGATGAGCTCAGAGCTCCTGGCCGCTGAGACCCTAAAGCCCACAGAGACCCAATAAGGTGATGATGGATAAGACAGAAGAATGAGGAAAATGTGATCTTATCACAATTAATAATATTACTGCAAACTTCAGGAAAAATATGGGAGATATAATGTTTTCATAAGATTTTGCTGCCCCAGTAACAACATTTAATACCTTCAGCAACAGTGTAGTAATAGCACCAATAAAATGAACCATTATGGACAATAATATAGATATTACTATGCATGGTGATCGTTATAACAATGTTCATCCTCATTGTTCTGCAGTGGATAGCACTGCAAGAAGGTTCTATGTGCAGATTAGTGACTAAACACAGTTCTAGTGTTTCCTGCAACGTTTGCAGGAAGCAGCTGATCCAGAGGCCTCTGACATGAACCCTGAACAGTACTCAATAACTGACAGGAATTCTCAATAACACAACATTGTTTCCTCTGAAAAATATCAGGAATCATCATAAACTCTGAAACATATGCATCTTGATCATTTCTGCGATGTGAGCACCGTGTTTCCTCGGAGCTCTAAACATCTAATGCAGATAATACCATCTTATTAGGACTCAGTTTATTCAGACCGGAAGAAAACATCCTTTCATCTGGAACAGCTTGGCTTTACCAATCATTACAAAAGCAACACACACCCATACACAGAGCGAAGCTGCCCCTCCCCTCGTTAATCACTGCTGCCCATCAGCACTGTCAGTTACCAGCTGTGGAAGCCATTACATTAGGCCAGTGCTACTTACCCTGTTAGGACCACCACAAAGTCCATTACATTCCAGCCATTACGTAGGTAGGAGCCTTTGTGAAAAGCAAAACCCAAGGCAATGATCTTGATGCCTGCCTCAAAGCAAAATATTCCAATAAAGTAGGGCTCTGTGTCATCCTGGAATGGAAACAAGAAGAATTGGAGTTAGTAAGTTACAGATGATATCTTTAACAAGAGCACATTCTAGAATCTGTTTATCTTCCACTTTTAGTTGCACGAAACTCATCAGAACGTGCTATAGTTAGAAAAATGAAACATTTGACATAGTCCCAGTATTTCAGAACTTTACACCATGTTTGGCTGCACTAAAGATTTTATCAACACATTCAGTTTGGGTTTTCCATGGCCTGATAAAAACCAGCCCTTTGTTTGCTTGAGAAACAACTGTTTCCTGGAGACGTGGACTCTGTTGAGGTTTTAAATTTTATCCAATTGCTAACGTTTGCCCATGACATGTGAATCCCCCAGGTGGATGCTAGAAAGCTTACCAGAAATAACCATCGTCCACTGCTAAGACAGAAGAGCCGATCTGAATGAGGCTGCTGTTAATGTTAGATCAATATTTGGAAACTTGGCCAATGTTTCCAAATACGTTGGACTGAACAACTTCAGTCACTTCCTCTGCTGTCATTGTCAAAACTACATGTAGACTACAATTCTAGAGCAGCACAGAAAACTGACATCATCATTCCCAGCTTCTTCTGTTTGCTGATTAGATCGGTAGAATATCTTCTGGAGACAATCCGTGTGGAGGGGAGAGAGGCAAAACTGTTCTGGAAGTGAAATTTTTCTTCAAGCAGAGTTCAACAGGAAGGCTATGCTAGATTTTCATGAACACAGTATATGTGCTTCCTCTTAGTCATCAGGTTTTTAGCAAGACACCTGAAGTTTGATGAAAACAGAATCATGACAGAGTGAGACAAAAACAAGCTCCTTTGCTGTTGTGGTTCCTTGAGCAGGAAGTTTTCACAGAAATGCACAAAGCAACTGCATCATCTTTCCTACAACTCTGTGTTCAAAGTTCAGGTAGAAACAGCACTCGCAGGTGATTTTTCAAAAAAAAAAATTACTACTTTGCAGCGTTAGTTTAACAAAAACATCGGTATCTCTTGCACAGAGCCTCATGTAACAGATAACAGGCAGGGAACTTGTTATCTAACCTGACTCTTTATAGAAAATGAAATTCAGTGGTTTTATTATTAGTGTCTTACATTAAGCATACTAAAAGAAAAACTAATTCAGGAATGTACAAGTTGAACCAACAGGTTGTTGATTTGTGAGGGTCAGTTTTTGTCATGGAACCGGTTCTACACTGGTGGAAACAGGAGGAACTGGTTCTGATTAGCACCAGAACCAGTTCTAGGGAAACCTCTCATTGCCATTGAGACCAGTGGTGGCATTTTGACTTTAAAATAATAAAGTCCTCATTTAATGTATTAATTAATACCTTAAATAAGTATTATTAATCTTCCAGAAGTTTAATAAATGAGTCTTTGGAAAAGAAAAACATTTAAATATTGTACCAGATATTGAGTCTGAAAACCCATTAAAGCTGTCCTTTTACATCTACTTGAGAAACAGAAGCAGAAACACAGCATCCTCTCTTTTTGTCTCCACATTGTTTGCTTGTCTAAATTGTTACGTATGAGAACTGATGGAAAGAAACAGTCTGACATCAGACCTTTAACCCATCCTGCTGAGGGACAGTCGGTGCTATCACTGTGATCCACAGTTCATCAGCTCTTTGCCTGCACAGGAGGGCTCACAGCACTAGCTTCTTTAATGGAAAGCTTTAACCAGAGGGCTGTCGGGGGGGATTAGGGTACAGCAGGGGTAACCTGACATAATGGCACACAGGGGAGATCAGAAGCAGCTCTGCAGGGTTCAGCCTCACCTGCAGCACTAAGGAGGCGGTGTGACGCTGCTGGTGAGACTAGGAATGAGGATCACTGGCAGTTAAAGAACTTGCAGACAGACACCAAGCTAACAAAACAAAAACGGCGGTCTAGTCTGGATCTGGTCCACTTAGAGAAGTTTTGCATGCTGCAGTGGAAGAAGTGTAATACTCACCAAACGTTCTGACAGCGGAGTTTTGTCCAAAGCTGGCAGGTGTTGCTCCAAGGCCAGAACAATGCAGTTTGCTATGATGGTGGCCAGGATCATGTACTCGAATGGAGTGACAGTGTTAAGGATGTTTGGTGAAAGGATGAGCTAACATAACAGAGCTGGAAATGATCTCTCTGCAGCTGAAACTAAGACACATTCAACTAGCATATCACTTTCAGTTAGCTTCTAAAAGGGAGCTCTTGGTTCAGTTTCTCACTACCAATAAATGTGAGCTAGTATCATACTAGAAGGTAACAACAGGACGAGTCAACAGAGCAGAGCAAACAGCTGCTGTAAGAAGCAACATGTGTTCACCTGCATCACATGGCAACACCAGCGTTATTTCAGCATCCTCTCTGGATTACCAGCTGAACTATTTATATCTTGACATTATGATGTAAATCCACTAACGTCAAAAAGCTTTTCAGGTTATAGTGACATAAAAAATATGCAAACAGATAAAGTCTTAGAATCTGTTTTTTCACAAACAGCCTTCAGTCAAAAAGCTCTTGAGATTGTTTCATTTATGTGAATTTATGCTCGTGTTTGTCAAGAATTGTCAAGATTGAGCAATCTTGACAATCTGTGCCAAAATTGTTCATCTGAACACAGATTAGTGTCAAGATGAGCAATGAGTTACAGGATCTGGAAGTTCAGTGGGAATCAGTCCAGAGGAAATCTTAGCCACCATCCTGATATCCACTGAGCAGGATGACCAAGATGCTGCGCTGCATCCTTTTGTAGGCAGTGATTCAGATAGAAGCAGCCACGGAAACTGTTTGCAAATATGAAAATCCAAGTGAGCCAGAGACAGATATACAATTTACATGGGAACTTGACTATAAAAAATAACAAATGAACTCTTTACTGTGCGCATTAGTTAGTAGTAAAGATATCATATGAATATTTGAAGGCACAGCAGTGTCTGTCAGGAAGATGCTGTTGCTCCCTATGTAACTTTAGTAAGCTGTGTTGACTGTGCATCACTGTATTGCTTCCCCTGATGCCTTTTGACTGGAATCCACTCTGAAGGAAGCAGCAGCAACTGGCACCAACTCAATGTTTTGCTCGGTCTGGTAAAAGTTGTGCCAATATAAAAACCTCTCCTCTGCACTGACTGGTCATGAATGTTACATCACTGAACCAGAATGCAATGTGAACCCAAAGTAATGGTGGACACTATAGTTCAAAATTAGGACACTTCTGACTTATAATAGCACACAAACAAGGCTAAAGTATTCTCTCCTACTACCAATCTGACCACATTTTCTTTAATCTGAGAGCCTTGATACGGAAAACGCAGAAAGTTAAACTCTAACCTTACATGCATCAGTGCTAAATATCTGCATGTTGTGATTGGTCCCTTAAGATCCACATCCTCAATAAAAATTAATCAAAAGTCCTTCCACTACATTGTATTCACTTCCTCATTTCACAAGGGGGAGTTATAATGTTATAACTGGGCTGGGGTTGTTTAGATCACTTCCCCCCATCATTAATGATTAAATAATAATTTTTGAAAACAACTGGATTGGCCTATATCGACAGAGTCTGACAGCAGAATTTATTTGAGGAAAATCAAACCAAAAACAGGGGCATGAGGGGAAGCACTTCTTCACAGCACTGTAAATGATCAATCATTCTTTTAGTAGGATTTGAAGCCTGACTGTTGGATCACAGCAGACAGCAGCTACTCCATGTCAGCAGCAGTTTGTTCAGACATCCTGACAAATGAATCTGTGAGCGCAGCTTGTTTGTTTCTTTGAGTCACACCCATGAGGAGAGCTGCTGTTTGAAGGCAGCCAGCAGCTCCAGAGGGACCGAGATCCTCCATCCTCACCGAGAAACTCACCAAACACCAGCCTTTATCCTCAGTTCTGAAGCCAAACCCAGTTCATAAATGTATGTTTCATGAAACACCAAAGACAATCAAAACAAACACACCTTCACAGAATAGAACACTGCAGCACAGCCTGGCTTCCAGAACGGCCCATATGATGGACTGAGGCTGTTTTATGTTAAAAGATGATGTGAATAATATGTGCAGAAATGTTAACAGCAGATGTATTTCTGTGGCTGAAAGCCAAATAACCCCCAGCAGCAGCAGCAGCAGCAGCTACCTGTTCCTTTATAATTTATACTGAATGAGGCTGCAGACATCATGAGACCTAACTGTACAATGAATGCTCCTAATAACATGTTTCTGACTGAGGTCTGCGCTGTACACAGTAAGGATATGGCCATTCTGTGATCTTTTTGGCATATTTCCGAATGATATTATCCTCGCTAAAGATAAACAGGGAGCGGTTGACGGTGAGGCAGTTCTGTTTGACTGGAATGGGATTGTAAATAGCCATGGTCCTGGCTCTCTGAGCCATGGTCTGTTTGTACATCCTCTGGCCCCCCGGAGGCCCCGGCTGCCGGTTGGCCCCTCTGGCTGGCCCCGTGGGGCCGCTGCCTCTGAAGCGGCTGGACGCGTCGTCTTCAAAACGAGCCATTCTGAGACTACGAAAATCTTGCTGGAGACACCGACACTGACAGAACAGGAATGGAGATGAAGCATCACAGCAGAGCCTGCTGCACCGTCCCCCGGCAGGTCCTCACTGACAGAGTCAGCAAGAAGATCCAGCAAAGCAATGAGAGTGGCTCCTCAGGGTCGCTCCGACAGCTCCTGGTCTCCGCGGCTCCCCATGCCGCCGGCAGCTCCGAGGTGAATTTGTTGCTCAAAGTTCAGCGGCTGCCCCTCCATGATGCATCATTTTCCTGGGTGTTGCTCCTCCGGCTGCCCGCCCCGCTCCTCAGAGGAGACAGATCCATCCATCCAGTGAAAACAACTTCCCAGCTATTTGACTGCAGAGACGGGCTTCAGTCAGTCTGTGATCCCCAGCCTAAGAAGAACGCCCAGAAACAGCCGCATTTCCTCCTCCGGGAGGCTCCAGTCGGCGCCGAGTTGAATGAGGAGTGCGTGTTTCTTGGAGCTGCCGCTCCCCACGGAAGCTGAAAAAACACGCCGCCTTCAGACGATCCGTCTTCCGCAGAGGAATCACGGCTCGGCCGCTCGATTCCACGAAACCTCCTTTAAGAAGAATGTAGACTCCACTTTCCCGAGCGCCGCTCTTCCATACCCCCATGTGGCTGACAGACGCCAGCCAGTGGCTCCACCTGGACCGACCCTGTTTCCATAGCAACAGGGAAGGGCGCGAGCCACATAGTACAAAAACTTATCCCATCATCAACTATCAGAATAAGAGCTGTTCCTTTTTGTTTACTTATATTTTCATACTTGAGTTTAATGAAATAAATAAAATGAGTCTAAATGAAAAGCATCTCACACCAATTGGATTTATGAATCCAACCCCTGCATTCATAAATCATTGAGTCATAAATGAGTCAAGTTTACAACGTTATTTTCCAACAACAAATTAACACATTAGGTAAATAATCCCACATTATATAAAGTGATCCAGGTAAGAACAGCTGGTTCACAGGAGAACAACAGCCAAGAATAGAAAGGTCAAAGGTTGTAAAAGGTTTAAGTCCCTCAGGGTTCTGCTTTAGGACACATCTGGTTCCTGTGGACAAACTACATTTTAAAACCTCTGGTACCACATGTGGCCATCCTGTTTCCTTAGCAACATTGAATTACATATATGAGCAAATAAACTAAAAAAATAGTTAACCCCTTAATGCCTCAATTCATATCCAGTTGTACAAAAAAAACTGCATTGCAAATTATAAATTTGAACAGGAACAGTGCCCCAACCTGTAGTGTCAGTTTAGAATTGGGCACTTAAGGAACGGATCAATCTCAGAGGTTTAAAACCAACAAGCTGGATGTTCTGGAGCGGCCGACTTGAAAAGGCCTCCTGACAGACTGGACAGTTTTACAAGGAACAGCTTGTAAAACTGTTCCTTAAAACACACAGATGTGGAGAACACTCAGACTCCATGTTGTGACTGCAGCCAAAGGAGCGTATGGACTTAAAGGGGTGAATATTTATGCAATATTTATTTTTGTCACATATGTCTTTTTTTTAATATAGAAATCAGTTTTAAATTTGACAAAAAATAATCACAATTGATTGTAAAAGTCATAAAGGGTAAAAAATAAAATAAAAACATCCATTGTTGAATATCTTATTCATAAGTCAGTGGATTAAAGCAGAGGTGTCCGAAGTGGGTCCTGGAGGGCCGGCATCCTGCATGTTTTATTTCTCTCCCTGGTTTAACGCACCTGGACCAAATGATGTCTCATTAAAAGGCCAAACAGAACATTGACTTGCTGAAAAGGTTGTTACCACCCCCAGGGAGAGAACTAAAACATGCAGGATGCCGGGCCTCCAGGACCGAGTTTGGGCACCACTGGATTAAAGTCATCTAAAATGCCCCAAAACTGTTTGAGGCAGGAGACATAATCTGTTTACTAGTGGTGGGAATAACTACGGCCCCTCTTATTCTCTGAATTTTATTTTAAAAAGGCAAGTCATTGGAGGGATCAGTAAACAGTAAACAGTGTGAGCATCAAGATCGTTTTTATTGCAGTCAGAAAATGAGAAATATCTCACTTTTTTCCTCAAGGTAACAATATGACAACTATTTATAAAAATGAAAATGAATTTAGTTTAGCTCTTCTCTATCTGGTTCGGGTTCACCTGCACTACGATTTCAGCTCAGACTTCTGCTACATGTCTCACCAATCAGCTTCAGACAGAACACCAGCTGCAGTCACACGAGTTACGTTCAGACCTTTGGAAATGAGCAGATTCAGAATATCTCTTTTGTTAAAGTTGGTCTACAATGTTCCAGAGTGCTTTTGCAAATCTAACTTGAACATTAATTATTAAATGCTGAAATCTCCCACAATAAGAATACAGATATAATCAAAATAAATTACAGACAGCAGTTTTGGAAAGTCGGTATAAAAACATGACAAACATTTTAAAAACTTCACAACAGAAAGACCTTCAAGTTAAAATTTCCCTGGTACTTTCTTACATATTGATGACTCATTAGATATTGGCACGCTTAGCCTATGCACTTCAATCAAAAGTTCTGAATGCACATCTAAAAATGTTAAGACAGCAGACACCATGCACCACGGTCTGATAACTCCTGCTCAGAGACTTTCACAGTGGATGGGAGGTGATAGTTTTAACATTGACGTCTCAAGACAACAAAAAAAAGTGTGTTGTACAAAAAAAAAAAAGATGTTTCACTGCCAGTTAAATGAAGCACAAAGACCAATAACGTAGAAACACAGCTGTCATATTTATCAATAAGACAAATGTAAAAGGAAAAAGCAACAGCACAGAACTTTAGTGCAAACCAGAGTAGAAGTTCACTACAGAAGAGCACACACTCAGCTCAATCAAGTGGTTTGTGCTGAGATGGACTTTATGGACAGGGAACTAAGACGAAACCTAAAACATAAACTCATTTTCCAAGCCAAACCAAACATGCTCCATGGTTCTGGAGTTCTGACTGCTCCATCATTTGCTGATGGAGGCAAAATGGATCAGCTTCTATCTGCCTGCAGCTGAGTGATGGCACTGGGGAGAACCACACAGGCAGCTGAAGAACTTGCTTTTCACCCTCCAGTAGTTGTCGCCATAGTCAATCCTAGAGACAAAATAATTATTATCCAAGAATGCCAGAGAGAGCCAAGGAAAGGATTTTAGCAGGAACTCACCCGATCTGTTCTCCAGCTTTGATGGGTCTACTTGAGAAGAAGGCTATTCTTGGGAAGCGCTGGTCTTGGTGCACGGTGAACACCCTCACAGCTATCAGGTTGGGCTCACACATATGGTTGATGAAGCGACCAATGTTGCCGTAGAGCCTGGCATCGATGCAGTATGGCTCCCCTACCTAAATAAGACCATGACCCAACAGCATCACAGTCACGACTTGCCTTGTTCTAAATGGAGAATTATTGTGGAGAGTGGTGTTCTCTAGACAAAGAACTGCAAACAATGGACAAACGTTATGTTGGTCTCATCGCTCCAAAGGTCAGTTCTAGAGCTGTTCTGGTCATAAGACACACTGACCTGTTGACCACTCTGAGGAGGACAGGCAGCTTTGCTACAGGTTTCTCTACTTCAACCACTTTCCAGTCTCAGTTCTGGAAAGGGCAGCCTCTCCTGGGCAATAGCTGTTGTAATTCCTCCTTTGCATTAATAGGAAATGTTCAATCACACTTTGATGATCAATCAATCGGTGGATCTGGTTAAACTTTTTTGAGCTTTATATCATGTTATGATGTTATTCCCTCATCAAAAACCTGCCTGGAGTGTTGCCTTGATCCTTTCATGCATGTCTGAGAAATCGCATAATCTCCATGGCAACCATTCAGCTGTGCCTCAACACCTGCTCTCACAGAGCACCACCTGCTTGGGCCTAACTCCACCTTCCAAGCCTCCGCCTCACAGAGAAGCTCTCCCCTGCGACTCCCCCACTTGGCTCCTTCAGACTAGCCAGAAGCAATTAGCAAACACCTGATGCTGCGCTCATTATAGGACTTCTCAGTGAAATGCTGGTAAAAACATTGTTAAAGGGTTAATACAGGAGAGATGTTCCTGACTTCCTGAAGGCAGAGTTTCAGAAAGAGCAGGAGTTTTTAAAGGCCCAGTTTCAAGGCGTTACATTACATAGGGAGTTCTTTTAAATAATATTTGATCCATGCAGCATTTTTATAGCCACTGAAGGTAACATAGTTACTTGGTTAAGCTACAAAAGCAACACGTGTCATCTTATGTTTTCACTTCAGAAAAATAGTTACACATACTTCAGTTCTCCATTGGTTAAAAACAGATTATTCTGTTATGTTCTGAATTATAAAAACTTATATTAGAGCATGCACATTTGTTCTTTCGCTCTAACCCATTATAGTGGAAGGAGCATGGTTCCACTAGAAAACATTATGCTGTAGACAAAAGATGCATGAAAGCAGGAAATGTTTCCAGGGCTCAGCATCCCTAATGTGTGGGCTTCCTATCAACATGTCTGCATGTAGTTCACCTTATTGTCCAACGTGAAGAGAAAAGAGTCATTCTCTCTCTTGTCGGCCTCAGAATTACTGATGATCTCGCCAACGTACCTGTTAAAGTATCCAGAAGCAGAGCTTAAAATGTTGCAGCTCTATAGCGTTATGTGTTAGCAGTGAAATAATGGATTTTATGATGTCTCTTCTGTCAGCGTCTCCTCACTCGCAAATGAATGTTCCTTGTGGGACGTCTTGAACGGTCCTCACTCCCCAGCCCATCTTCTCTGTCTTGTAGAGCTTCAGGCGGACTCTGGAACAAACAATATAAATAAATATCATGTCATCATGTTGGTGGAAGGGAAGTAGATATCAGAGCTTTCTGATACCAGGATTCTAATCTGCCTCCTCACTCAGTCAAAGCTTTCAATCTGTTTTTTTTTCTTTTAAAGTGACATAACTGATTTTTGTAAATCATACAAAAACACCACAGCACAAAAATACAGCTGTTCCTGCACATAACTGCTTGTGAACTACATTTTCTGTTATTTAAAAGTTTTATCCAAATGAAACAAGAATTTTTGTCTTATTTATGAAAACTAAGACAAAAGCTCTTTGTTGTCCTGATGTGGAGGATCTGTAGGAAGCTGATTGAAGATATTTTGCACCTGGCTGAACAAGCAGGAGTCTCTCACTAGATTATGTGACTGAAAAAACCCCCAAAAAACTTCTTGAAGCTTTTTCTGTTCCTTAGAAACATATCAAACATTTCTGAAGAACTCAGTCAACATACATTTGAAACACCAGGATGGAGGCAAACTACACTGAGCTGTTAGGGAATTCTAGATGCAGCAGATTTTCTGAGGACAGTCCCACCTGAGTCCGTTCTGCACCACACGGTTCCGACACGTCCTCCAGCAGGAGCAGGCATGGTTACACTCAAACAGCACCGGAGGCTCCCACTGACAGAAGTCCAGAGGCAGCCGACCCTCCTGTGAAAACACACACAACTTACTACAGGTGACTGAAAGAAAGCTGAATTAATATGTGCATTTTCACAGTGGAATCACAGATCATGTTCAATTGATTTATAAACCTGGATTATGACTTCTGGATTAGAACTTGCAATAATATCTCATATATGAGAAAAAATTATAATTTTCAGGTTATTCAATATAAAATATTCCACTGAATTCACTACATAGCTCAAAGTATACATAAAATGGGTCTAGTTTAGTTTGAATTACGTGGAAACACTTTACAAAATACTTCAAATAAATATTTTTCATGCTTTATAGCTTTAACCATTAAAAAAAAAAAAAAGAAATTTCTTATAAACTGGAAAACGAGGACCACTGCCAGTCTGACATGTCAGACAAATTTACTCACTGAATACGTTTCAATGGAAAATTATCTTCATATAGTAGATTATATATGACTTTCACTTATACTATAAACAACAAATTCATCTATTATGATTATAATCGTTTTGCCCTTCCTTTATTCTCTCTTCTTTCTCCTTCTTTAGGCATTATTTTTATTTTCTCATCCCATGTAATTCCTGTATAAAATCTAACAACCTCCACTTAGTAGAAATAACTTTTCAAGTCTATTATTGATCCGTCGTATGTTTATATTTACATATGTTTAAATCTATCAGATAAAAGAGCTGTGCTGCACACACACACACACAAGACGAAGGAAAAAACAAACATCTGGACCATTGGTGTTGGGAATCAACATTCTGGAAACCAAAAACGTACCAACTTCACATGGTGGCATCAAAACTGTTGGCTTATGTAATTATTAATAATTGTAATCAATCATTTATTGATCAAATTATTAATAAAGTTATTTTGTTTAATCGAAGCACCAACTGTAGTAACTCTGAGTAAGCCAAACTCAGTCTTCCAAGAAGGAATGAATTCAGAGCACAGCAGAAGAAACTTCACAGAACAAGGAATGATCACCGACACGCTGATTTCTAATCAAGTCCAATGAGTTTATTGAGAAAATGCCCTAACTTTACAGCTGAATTATTCTGCAAATATTCTCATTTTTTAATTATTGAATAGAATGGAAATCAAAACACATTAAAGAACAAACTATGACCAAACAAAATGGAATGTTGAAAATTAATTTAAAAACTAACCAAATTAGACAAGAAAAAGGAAAAATCAGATGTGCAGAATCTTAAATGCAGCACCATAATGTTGTAGGACAGAGAAACTCCATCCTTTGGTGAAGAAGGAAGAAGATGAAAGCAAAAGGGGAGGAAAGCTAACATGCAGGCGAGACAAAAGAAACAGGTCCAAGGCCTTGTATGACCACAAAGTAGATATGAACAGAGAAATCAAGAAAACAAGAGAACAGGAGGGAGAAAGAGAGAAAGAGAGAACAGATTGGCCAAGAGAGAGCTAATGAATGTAGTGCTGAATTCAATTATTCTCAACCACAGAATCGCTAACATGTGAAAGACTTAAAATGCCAGAGCATAAACATAGCATAAGAAGATACAGCATATAGTCAGCACAACATTAAGCAAGCATGCAACAGAATGGCAGCTTACAATAACCATATTTTAAACACCTAATTCATCCCAGATAATAGAACGTTATCACTGAGTCGATTATCAGGTGGATTCAAAGTAACGTCCAAAAATCCAAAAATTGATGGAACAAAATTTCAATAAAAAACCTCGTTCTCTTCAGGCAGGTGTTAGGTCAGCTGGCGTCCCAGCTTCAGTTTCTCAGCAGAACCTCCGGTACTTTGGGTTGGAAATACTGAGGAAATTATCCTTCTCATTGAGGAATGGAGAGGGTGCCACAGCAGGCCTCTACAGGCAGATCCATCAAGAGACTTTGGGATTCAGATCTTGCTTTTATAGTTCTTATCTGCTCAACTTTGAGTTTTATTACAGGGGGGAGTTTGGCAAAGACGTCACCAGCACAAAAAATGCTTAGAAATTAGATCTGATCAGTTGTGAATAAAAATGGATCCCAACATTTGACTAAAGGTACATTTAAACCGAATTCAGGACATTTCTAGTAAGTTAACAATTATGTTTAAAGACAACTTTCCATGGGTATCCTAATGTTTTTTTTTTGAATATGTATTACATGGTGATCTTTTAAAAACACTTTATTATTCTATGTTTGCAGAAATAGAACGAGAAAGGGAAATTACTTTTGAAGGAAAGATTAAACAAGTACTTTTTTCCTAGGATTATATAAATATTTGATATTCATAGATAAAATATCATTTTTGTGATCTTCCTGTAGACTCAGAATAGATGTAGCGAGACAAACTGCCCTCGCAAATCCCATCAGCTAACATGTTAAAACAAAAAGAAAATACAGAAATTGTTTTTCCTCATCTGCAAATAGTAGAAAACAGCAACACTTTTGATATGGGATATCAGGTGTGTGTGTGTGTGTGCGTGTGTGTGTGCGCGTGTGTGTGTGTGTGCGCGTGTGTTTGAACTTACACTGTCATACCAACATCGCAGACTGAGCTGGCCACACATGCAGGAGCTGGATGAGCAGTCATCTGTGCAGCTGCAGTGCTTAGTGACAAAATACATTCATAGCCATGAGGAACTCCACAAGCCGTCAGCCATAAGCTTAGACTTCACAGGTAGACATCTAGACTCACCTGGAGATGGGTGATGTCCTTGTCTATGTTCAGTGATGAGCTGAGGCAGCTGTCTGGTATATATTTAAAGTTATCAGGACATGGTTCACTGTCAACACCATTAACACAGCTGATAGGGACCGCCTCATATCCCCGGGATATGTCCCTACAAGAAGAAAAGAAATGTTGGACCTTGTTAACATCTGAGAGGTAAAATAAAACAACTCAGGAATCGGTTATGCAAAAGTTCCCTATTCTCAAAAACTACAGACATTTTCCTAAGCTGCACAGACAGCTAACGCACACAGCATAAAGAGACGTCTAATTAGCTAAGTGGGGACAAATCAATAAACAGTCAATAGCTCAGCAAAAAGGAAGGAAGGAAGTGGAAACCTGGTTGTGTAAAAAGGAAGTTCGACTATCACCTTTCAAGCTCAAATAATATGCTTCTAGTTTTCTACTAGAAAACCCAAAGAAAAACTACTGAATAAGAAACAAAATAATAAGGCTTGGGAATCTTCAATGTTGGAAAATATATTAACCTCAATGTCAGACTTTCTGGGCTTAGAAATTCAAGCCAATGTAGGTCTTATGGGTTCAGTTTTGGTGTCTACCTGCTGAGCTGCCTCTCTCCTTGACAGTCCCGTTCTCTCCTGGCATCAGTAAGTCTTTTGTTGGTGTTGAGAGCCGTCCACACCTTGGAGCCGCTCACACTCAGGGCCAACGCTGTGTCACCTTCCTTGTTCTTCTGAGAGACATCCGCCCCATGACACAAAAACAACCTGCAGTCCGTATAACAGTCATGTTGTAACTCTGGTGGCTCTCTTAACAATATACACTGTAAATGCTGCAGTGCTTACTTCCTTTTGTTTTCAAGAACAAAATAAACCTTTCTATGTCTCTGTTATACATTTAAACACACATAAAAATGTGTGCACATTTTATAATTATGGTTATAAAATGTTATCTTTGGACATGATAATCCTAAGAGCCTCATGGACGTCATCAGAACATCACTCCTCTATTAACCCTTCAACCTTTTTACCAGCATTTCACCGAGAATGTTTAAAGTTGACAGGAAATTTGAAATGATCACTTGATAGTCATGCATTATTGGAAGACTGGAAGATTAATACCTAAACACCAACTATAAAGTCTTAAAAAAGGGAATAATTAAAAACAAATTAAAATAAACAATGCTAAGCCTGGTGGGGACACAAGTAAAGCCTGGTGGCCCTCCAGGCTTACAACATACTGGGGAAAACCCTGCTGTCCAATTCACTCAAGGTTTAGCCACACCCTAAACTCCTTAACTGTCTAATAAGCAATATGTACATTTACAAGAGGGGCTTAGTACACTGTCTAATATAACACATTCTTATGCATGAGAGTTTTTTATTGGTAAATAATCATTTTATCCTAATAAACTTAAATTAGCCTTAGAAATATGAACTTAATTTATCCTAAAGGTCTGAATGAACTAAAACTGAATTCAGGCTTCTACAAGTATTATAAAGTAAGTAAAAAATAAGTAAAGCATATCAATTTAATACAAAATACTTTTTTATGTTTCAAATCTAAGACAATTTGATATTTTATGTGATGTTTAGTAGTCACAGGAGCATTTCTGCATTTACTTAATTGTATAATGTCCTTGAAAGTGAGAGAGAGCTGCTCAGACACGGTCTAGACACAGACCATGTCCATCACCTCATTACTGATTCTTTCACACCTATGAAGAACTACAGAATCTAGCATAAATTTGACTGTAGGGTACACACTTACATAACACACTGTAGGTGATTCTCTCTGGCAGCGATGTGAAGTGGTGTGTCACCATGAATGCTGATGGCGTTCAGGTCACAGCCAGCCTCCAGCAGCGCCTGGGCGACGTCGTCGCAGCCTGACAGAGCCGCCCAGTGCAGACAGACGTTTTCCTCCTGCACAAAGCCCACGCTAGACGTCAGTATGCCAAAGTTCACAAATGTAACACTGTTACTAACCAGTACACTAGACCGGGGATCCTCAGATCCAGGCCTAGTCCAGCAGGTTTTAGATGCATCTCTGTTTCAACTCATCTGAGTCAAATAATGTGGCCATTAGCAGGACTCTGGAGAGCTTGACTGCACTGAGGAAATAAGTCAGATATTTAACTGAAGTGTGTGTAACCAGGGACACATCTAAAAGTTGCAGGTCACCAGCCCTCGAGGCTTGGATTTGAGAATCACTGCACCAGCTGAATTCTGCAGACAAACTTTCACCCTCAACCAAAACTGGTTTGAAATGACTCCATGTGTCCCACAGAGACAGTGTCACTGCTGTTCTTATGGCAGGTGACACTGATTAACCTTCTATCTGTTCCAGGATAAATACAGCCAAGACTTGTACCACAACCGCTGTACCACAAGCGCTTTGACGCCATCTAGTGGTCATACTGTGAACAACACCTGCTTCATGTAAGCACAAGTGCAAACCAGTTTGACTTCATTAAAACTAGCTGATAAACTCAGTAAATTGTTTCATTCTTAGCTTGGTTGTGCAATTATTAAAATATATAAAGACTTACTAATGTCTTCCACAACTATATAAGAATAGATGATGTGTGATCATAATTCTAAACATTTTGTTCTGATTTGGGGTCTGAAGCTCTTCAGCAACATTATTCAGCTAAGGAATTGACAGGGCTTATATCATTAATTAGTAATGTATATGATTAGGGGACAATTGTAGAAATAGTAAATTATGTGCATTTATTTGCATTATATGACAATGAGTAAAGAAATTATTTCAGTTTATGAAAAAATAAAAATATTTCCAGCTGTGCAACAATGAGATTACAAAAAAGGGACACCTGCTCATGTGATCGTGCAGCAAAACATTGTTTTATATTCAGCCTTTTTATTTTAAACATTGTAGTAAGGAGAAAGGAATGGTTGTTCAGAAACATACAATCTAGATCAATTTCCAATGCCAATTTCTAACACTATCTTAGGACGGGGGCTATGCTCTAAGATGAATTTTTACTAATTACGTTTATTTCAAATACTATGATGAAAAAGCTACCTGATCAGAAATGCCTTTCAAATCAGTATGACAAATACCAGCATTGCTTAAATAATACAAAAGTTGTAATAAGTGCTCAATATGCATCATACTTAAATTTACACTAATTGTAGGTGAAATGTTTGAGTTATTCATCTCTGACTAACTTAATATCTTATTGAAAGTAAAACAACAAATAATAATAATACAACATTTTAAAATTGAATATAAACTGAGGCATGAAGAGATTAAAAACGTCAAAGGTTAAAAGCAGCAAAGGCAACAGTGGTTCTATGGATGGTAAAGGTCGCTGACCCCTGGCATTAGCATACTCGGGTCATCATTAGCGGTACTTGTACATTGTTTTCTGTCATCATTAACTGACCTAGATGCATATTCCACAATAAGTACATTTACATTAATTAAATGTAGTTAAATTACATTTACTCCAAAACACTTGTGTAGCAGGTGTACCTACAACTAGCGTTCTAGTACCTAACATGTCGACATTAAATGCCAGTTGGCAACAGCACCACTAGGTCTCTGGCAGGCCTAGTGGTGTGTTACTGACTCACCTTGTCTCTGATGTTGACATCAGCTCCTTTCCTCAGAAACAGATGCACCAGTTCTTTGTGCTTGTGTTCGATTGCCCAGGTGATGGCCGTCCACCCCCCATTATCCTGAACAGACAGAAGCTAATAAACTCATGTAAAGATTTTTCACACACACACACACACACACACACACACACACACACACACACACACACACACACACACACACACACATGTATGTGATCCCAGTGCTTAGTATATGAAGATCATAAGCATTTTTACCTGACAGTTGATGTATTTGGATGCCTTGTTAAGCAGATGATCGACAACATCATAATGTCCCAGTTTAGCAGCCAGATGCAAGCAGGTGAAACCCATGATGTCCTGGGATAACATTATGATTCACATTGAACAAAACAACATGGACGCCATCATGGTATTTGTTTCCAGCCTTCCTGACTTAAAACTATGCATTACGTCAAAGGGGACCATCTGAAATATGATCATATGTTTAAAAATGTTTGCCATCTAATCTTGTCTTTTACAAATGGCCTTTCAGTATTAAATACTCTTAGGCTCATTTAAAAGTATCAGATTCAGCCAGATTTGGAAATCTTTATATCTTTAAGTAATTACTGATAAACACACACATGCACCTTTTCCATATTCCCTTCACATGCTTACTTCAGTTTAACTGCACCTTTGTTCACAAAAAAAAATACAGGAACACTAATATTAGAACCTAGGTCAGTTCTTCTGCAGGAGTTGCTGTAGTTAAGAGAAGCAGCATGGCAGACTAGAGCAGACACATTAAGAACCCTCAGCTAAAAGACAGATGGAGCAAGAAATGTGAATTATGGCAGATGACTGTGTACACTGGGGTTCTCATGGCACATAAAGATGTAGTAATCAGAGTTTAGTGGTCAGAACACCTTCAGTGAGGCCTGCAGCTCTAGGTGACGATGCTCTAAAAGAAACTCATCTTAACTGTCCCCAGTAGTTGGCACTTCCTGTCTTTAGCACTGTTTTAAAAACAGAATATTTCTGAACAAACCCTGTGCTTTACTCAGTTAAATGGTAAAAATGAAGTTTTACCCTCTCGGTATCTTTTTTAGTGATTATATAGAAACAACAAAAATGAAAACTGAAAGTCTGAAGAAACAAATATGTTTTTGCCACCATAAAAACATGCCCCACATGTGGTTGGAAGAAGGCTTTGCTGCACATCTGTCTTATTAGGAGGGGTATTTTCCTAGACTATAGTTGTCCATCAGGCATATTCAAATGCTCTAAATGTCCACATTAACATGAATTAAAAAAACAGCAGATAGAATTCAGAATAAATAAACCGAAGAGGCAGAGTGTAACACAAGTACACATCAGATGAAGATGGCAGGCAGTAAGTGGATGCACAATGTCCCACCTTGTGGCCAACTGTAGCTCCGGCTCTGACCAGGTACTTCACTGTGTCCAGATGGTTATTTTCACAGGCCGCCATGAGAGGCGTTCTGTGCTCCTCATCAAACATCTCCAGGTTGGCCCCCGCCTTTAACCACACAGGGACACAGAATCCATCATCATCTCGCCTAGAGAGGCAACAGCTCTGGGTTCTCAGCCCTCAAGAATATGGACTCAGGAAAGTTTTATGCAACATAAAACTCCCAACATGATCTGGGAGTAGTTTAAAAATCATTAAAAACTTTACAAAATATGATTCTAAGCATTTTGCAACAGAATTAGGCTGTGGTTAAGAAAGAGCTTCTATGATAAATCTGAATAGAAATACAGGCTTTATGGCAGCCATAAAGTAAAAAAAGGATTTAAAATAAATAACTTTCAGGGTACAGGATCTTCTGTATCTGGAAACCTGCTGCTCAACATCGCCCTCTGGTGGTAGATCTACTGTAATGCCATCAGTGAGGAAATAAGACAAAGTGGGTCACTTTGACCTCAGACTGTAAAACTGGAGAAAACGCTGTACTTTCTCCAGTATCTAATTAAATTAACTTTAAACCACAATAGCTCTGTTGTGAAGTGTTAAAATGGATCTGGAAACAGAACTTACTAAACCTGGATTACAGAAAGACCAGTGCCAAAATACAACAGAGGAGTTTTCCTGATAGTTAAGATAATTTTAAGACTTCTCGTATTCCTTCCTTTACAGATCCACCAGCTTGGTTCTGCATTGAGGCCTGTTTTATTTTACCTGGACCAGCATGTGGCAGATCTCCTGGTGACCCTCAGCAGCTGCAGCATGAAGAGCGGTACGCTTGTGGTGTCCTTCCATCAAGAAGTTAGGGTCCTTTCCATCAACTACAGAAAACTATTGTTAGGCTTACATGGACGTTTCAAAGCATATACTGCTGATTCAAGTACATAATAACCACTTGTACAAAGTAACACCTAGGATCTGTGCAGACAGCCCGGCTAATGGAAAAGTGTAAATGTAAACTTATTATAACACCTGCTCATGAATTATCAAAAAATATCCAAAGCCAAGCAGGAAGTTGAACTGTTCCATATAAGAACTGTTCCATTCCTGCATCCTAATATTTCTAAAGATTTAGGAAGCGTAAGGTGCCAAAGTGAATGTGAAGCAAACTGGAGTTACCAAGAAGCTGAATGACCATCTGTAGGTCTCCTTGCTTTGCCGAGACATACAGCTGCCTGGCGGGACCCTTCGCTTTCTTCCGTTTTAAGCTAAAAGAAAAACAAAGTCTTGAACAGTCATTCGTGTAAAAGCATGTAAGATCTTCAATTTAGCATTTCTTTGCAATCTTACTTCTCGTCATCCAGTGACATGAGGATGGTCTCCAGTGACTCTTTCCGATGTACACCTTCTGCCTTGAACCTTGAACGACAAACATTAGTTCTGGGTCTGTGTTGTAATAGAGAACAAACAGCCCTTTAAATGACTCATTCTGTAAATCCTAGACACATAAAGGACAGCGTTACCTTGTCTGGCTCTCCTCCCTGCTCTTCTGTGGCTGGCTGCTCTTCTTCGCCCTAAGGATCTGAGGGACAGCGGGGGAAGTCGGAACAGAAGGCAGAGTAGCGACAGCAGGAAGTAAAGGTCCAGGGTTTGTTCTGGGTATGGAGGGTGACAGATCTGGCTTTGGGAACATGACCTCCATCGCCCCACTGGCGTCCTCTCCGCAGTGGGGGCAAAACCTACGGTCGTTCAGGATGGAGGCACAGTCCCGGTGGAAGCGGTGGGAAATGCTGCTGTACGGCCGGCACTCCATGAAGGAACCCTGAGAAGCCAGCAGAAACCATGGAAACGTGGTCAAGTTTTAATCTCTAAATACTTCAGGTTTTCAGATTTGTGGCATTTTGATTCAGTCAGTTGGCACATGCTAGACATTCCATTAACTTCTAATCATGGGCGAGTTGTGTTTACTTTATGAACATGTCTGATAGGAATGTGATCTTGGGTTGAACCACTGAAAAATTATAGCAGGTCTTCAAGTCAGCAGCTTACTATCAGGAGATTTATTTGTAATATGGTCTGCTACTTTCATAAAATAATGACAAACATTTACTTATAAACTAGTAGGGCTGTAGTGATACAATAATCTCATGATACGATACACAATGTTCTGCTCACGATACAATATATATTGCAATATTCAGCAAACGATACAATTCAATACACTTTTGCGATTTTCTGAGAGATTTTAGAGGGACAGAGTGATTTTGGTGACATTTTGTGACTGTTATAGTGTTGGACTAATTAATTTAACTGAAAACTGATTAAAAGCACCAACTACACAATACCTGGCTCTGGTTGGACATGGACACAGACTTAAAGTCGACAGCTGGACAAAACGAATCAAAGAAGTGGTGAGAAAACATGTTTCTTTTAATTGAAACAGTACAAACTGTAGCTTACATGCATTTGTAAAGTAAATAAAGTGCACCAAGTACCCTGCTCTGAATAGTTTGATACCTTTTTAACCTTGACACTTAATATCTGAATGAATCACTCTAAGCTTGATGACCTAATCACTCTCCCGGCGAAGCAAGCAGTGAGTGAGCAAAGTGACAGTTGGATGTTATGATACTTGCGGATGAATGTCAATTTTTTTCTAGGAAAGAAAATATCGATACATATCGCAAAATCGATATTATTACACAGCCCTATCAACTAGCGAGTTTTATTTCTTCCTACCAGCCTGCAGAATAGCCCACAGCCAGGGCAGCACTGATGCTTGACCATGCCGGCTCGGTGGTCCTCGCACAAAACCAGCAGGTGGACGGTGTTGGAGGGTCGCATTAACTCTGGCTTCATCACCGGCCTCTGGCAGCGACTCACCTGGGAAGAAACAATTAAACAACAGGTCTGCAACATCCCAAAGACAACAGCATCATGTGACTTCCAGCAAGTCATAACCTTTACATGGAGCTGTGACTTCTTATTCCTAGGATTCCACCTGTCAGGAGAGGAATGACTAGTTCAAGGTAGTCAGATGAAAAGGTTCTCTCCAGATTCTGGGTTGTGGTATTTTTGTAAAGAAACAATTAATCCACAAAGCTGACTTTGCTGTCTGAGAATTCTAATATGCATTTTTACCTACAGGGTGCAATTCGGTAAATATGACAAATATTCTACATGTACCACATTTCTCTCCATGAAATGACTCACTACAGTTTTTTTATTAAACACTCTGACTCTGACTTCAGTTGATCCTACATTACTCACATAAATCAAATCAACTGTAAAGAAACATGGAGTTCTGTCACTGATGGCACACTCGTCTGTAGATTTAAACCAAATGAATGTTCTCTGCAGCAACAAATCTAAACAGACTGTTCTGAGCCACAATGGATCAGTGAGAAACACTTAGAACACGACATGTAAAACCTTACAAACTTCAAAACAATATGCTTTCAGAAAACATGTTTTTTTTAAAGATTTTGTTCCAGAAAAACATGTAAAATTAGCTGATGGTCCATTTATCTAGACCAATGGTGCCCAAAGTCGGTCCTGGAGGGTCGGCATCCTGCATGTTTTAGTTCTCTCTCTGGTTTAACGCAACTGGATCCAATGATGGCTCATTAGAAGGTCTAAGAAGAACATTGACTTGCTGAGGAGGTTGTTACTACCACCAGAGAGAGAACGAAAACATGCAGGATGCCGGCCCTCCTGGACCGACTTTGGACACCCCAGATCTAGACCCACTTAGAATTCAAAGGAACAGTATTATGTGTTTTCCAGGCACATAATACTGGTTCAGTCCAGTAACAATGTCACCTTCAGTTCCTAAATGCTGTACATATTAAACGTTACTTAAGCGAAATTGGATTTTGACTATTTGAAATTGGGATTCTGCTCTTTCCAACACTCCCACTTTCTACATCACAATGTTTGTCTATTGAGCAGTTTACAACCGTTCTTGGGAGTGTTGGACAGAGAAGTAGTTCTTATGAGCTCAGCAGACTCACAGTTCCACCAGGTGTTTGCTAATTGCTGCTGCTACTAGTCTGAAGGTGCTGAGTGGGGGAGTTGTGGGGCAATGGTGATCTGTGGGCGGAAGCTCAGCTTGAAGCCTGGAGCTCTGGAGAGGAGCGGAGCTGTGTGAGAGCAGGCGCCCCTAAATGGTTGCCACAGGAGATTAAAGGATTCCTCAAAAATGCATGAGAGAATCAAAGCAACATTCCAGGTATGTTTTTGATGAAGGATAGCAGCTAGAAAAGGAAAGTATAGATTAAAAAATACTGAAAGTATAGATTAAAAAAAGCTTTTGTTATATTAAACTAAAATGAACTTTTCTGAGCTTTATAAGTTGATAAAAGGTTTGATTGAACTTATCTGTATCCATTCATTTCCCCGAAGTATAAACATGATGTGACAGAGGCCCGTCTCTTTCAAGCATTGGCAACCAACCTTGACTAGAACCCAAATTCATATGAAAAATATAACCACATAAAGTGGCTTTGTGGGGTCACCAAGTCTCCATAAAAAAACATTAAATCAGGGACTTTTCTGTATACGAGTTACTTATAAAAAACCCAAGTCAAAATGATTTATCTACTACAAAAATGAAAAACATGTATTTATTCATAAATATATTTGAGAGTTCTTTATATGTTTCATTGTATATGAAAGTGATACGTTTTTGACTTCTTACTTGGTCCAGGGTTATTGGATTTTAGTTTAGGTATTTTATTGTTACCATTCCATCGGAGCTCTCCATGGCCATGCAGGTCTGACTGTGGGTAGAAAAGCTCCCTCCGCTGCTGGGAGTCTCCATACGACAACAGCACAGCGGTAGCTCCTCTGCCAGGTCTGTGTCCTTCTCCTCAGCCTCTCCTGCAGCACCACAGAACATTATCAGATCACTAAAGTTCAGGGCGCGAGACTCATTCCAGAAAATCATTCAGTGTCTACCTGAAAGAAAAGGGGAGAGTAGCTCTTCCTGAGCTTTCAGGTCCAGACAGTCCAGAGCCAGCTCTGTGTACTCAACATGGCCGTCTTCTAAAGATATTTTCCTCTTCTCTGTAGCCGTCTGTTCTGCAACGTTTACAGTCTTGGGCTCTCTTACTGATTTGTCAGCTGCTGGAGGCAAATTCTTCTTCACACCTGCTTTTGGCTTTTCTTTCTATGGGAAAACAGAAATGAAACTTGCACATCTAATCACCGTCAGTAAAACATTACATAGCTCTGTTGAGCTGTGTGTGTTTTAAGGTAAAATGCAGTTCTATTCAGAAGCATTAACACTTCAGATAAAGCTGCACAAGCCTGGACTCCAGAGCTCCCAGCAGCCTCAGCGACACGGTGGTGCTGCCTGTGTCCCCTTAGTTAGCAACAACAAATGGACCTGCCTTCTCCAATCGTTTAACTGCCTTTGCTTTCTTTTTTGGGACAAGGCTGTATGTTCCCATCCTCCTCTTCTTCTTCTTCACAGCTAGAAGAACAAATAAAAGGCCTGGCATTATTATTTTTAGAAAAACAAAACAACAAAAACGTAGCATCAGCTACAGTTTACTTTGTAACAAAGATGAGATCAAATGAACCACAGCTTTACACATTACTGGTTTGCAGGTCTTACTAATGCCATTCATTATGACTGCAGTAATAAGAAAATCAGACCACCCCAGAAAATAAATAAAATAAAATAAATAAAAATATAT